>NC_092205.1:51039784-51144060 GCF_043381705.1 Parasteatoda tepidariorum
TCTTCCTTCCCACCTCTTTAAAGATTCTACATAGTGCTGTATAGGTCCTACACAAACTTTTATGTCAAACTTGATGAAAAGTGGTAAAATATTATTGTCTTTGCTTCAAAGTTGTTATGGATTCATATTTGCTAAAGAACTTGTTCGTAATATTTTGACATATCTTAAGATTTGAGATTCTTCGAGAAATAAACTACATCGCAATAGGAGGAATTACCCTATTTTGCTGAATGAGGTTTGGATGGATCCTTAAAATTGCTGCCAATTTTGAGATATTCGAATGATAAATGCGATGCTTAAGATTCAAGTTCTAGTGGAATTAAGTAGTGGATTTTAGAATAATGTAAATGGACATCAATGAACTATTATTTACAGATTTTATCAGCAAACATAATTTTTTAAATTTTTTTAGATTGATTTTTTTTATCTTGAAAATTTTGATATAAAATTATATTTGTATTTATTGGTAGCATCTTTTTTTTAAATCCATTTTAATTGATAAATTTTTGAAATCGAGTTCAAGAATAATAGTGCTTTAATTTACGTTTAATTTTAATGTGACGTCATTATTTTTTATTAATGTCGAAATTAATTTATATTTATTTCTTCATTTTGTTTCGCCGTTTCTATCCTTACTATATTTTAGAGTATATTTTTCTTGCTGAGATATGATATAACAGCAAGCTTTTTTTTAGCAAAAGTGAAAGCTAAACTTAAGCAGTGTTTTAAACTTTAGGATAAAAAAAACTCCCGAATGGTATTCGGTTTATAGTTTTTGGCTGATAAAGTTGAGAGCTGGCTGAGAAACCAGTTCAAATCTAAATGTATAAGTTATAAAGCAAAAATACAGTTATACAAGCAAGGTTAGCTAGTTTCTGCCGAGGTGGTTAAAACCACTGGTAGAAACCGGTTAAAACTGGCATGGCAGAAACCCATTTCTGCCACATTTGTGGCAGAAATTCAGAAAATGACATAAAAGTAAGTACTGAGATTGACATACAAGGGATAATTGATAGAAAAACAATTAAATGTTAAACAAAGTACAATTTAATTACAAAATTATCACCATTCAAAATCAAATATTACATTATTTGCACTCTGCAGTAATCTATAACAAAAGACAAATTTTTATGCAGTTTCTAAACCTAAACAATTTCTCAATTTGCTATGCACGAACGAGAAATTTGAGAAGATTCTCTTAAGTCCAGCAGAACTAGCAGGCATTGCCATAAAGGAACAAGTAAGATTTGTGAAACTTTCATCTATTGAGTATTTTTTAAAACTGGACCACCATGTAGCAGCTGGGGTAGTTGTCAAAACTTGACTGAAAAAATAAGTTTCAGGAAATGGGGCCGATTTGTTTTGCAAAGCTAGGACATAAGGTACAAAATCTGGGTTAATATTGGCGAGAAAAATTCTGGCACTTTCTTCTTGAGCACATGATAATTTCAATCCCAAATAATATGGATGCAGCATATAAGCTAGCAAATGATAATCAGTAACTGCCTGTTTAAATCTGTAGGTCACTTCTTTTTCATAAACAGCCATAAGATTCTCTTCCTTTATTAAATTAATTCAAATATCACAAGCATCTTTTGCGAATTAAAAAGTTTGCTACAGTTACATAGAGTTACATTTTTCAGTTTACTTAAACAAAATGTCATTAAGCAATTACTAGAACTAATATAGACGTTTTTTTAGTTTCTGCCAGTTTTTGTCGGTTTGCCACTGGCATGGCAAAAACCAGTTTCTGCCGGCAAAAAGCCAACCCTGTATACAAGACACTAGTGAGACCAATGGCTTTATATGGCAGCGAATGCTGGGCAATTAATTAACAAAACAGGCGGAGAGAAACTGATGATGATCGAGAGAAAAATAAAAAGAAACATTTTTGGCACAGTAAGAGAAAACGGAACCGATAAATTACTATCACACTACAAAGAACCTAACATAGTAAAGATGATGAAGGTTTCTCAAATAAGGTGGCTAGGACATGTATTCCGATATAGCTATGAAAATCCTATTAACAAAATTACCTTCCTAACACCAGCGGGAAAAAGAAAAAGAGGAAGACCTAAAACAAGATGGTTAGATGGAGTAGAGGAAAGGTTCAAGGACTTGGGAGTTAATAGAGGGATAGCATTGAATAGATCTAGATGAGGTAAAATGACTGAGACGGCCTTGGCCAGTAACCGCCCGTAGTGCCTAAGGAGAAGTGTGGGCTAATCGAAAACATATTGTTTCAAGTCGATGAGTTTTAAAGTAAGGTAAAAATAAAAAGAAATGTGTTAGTTAAAAAACATGAAAATGAATTAGTAGTCTATTGTTTTTCTCAATGCTAATTACAATATCTCATGTTGTCTGTCTAGACATATGCCGCTGTTAATTACCATGTATTATAAAATGAAATTAATAAAAACTAATTAATAATAAAATGGAATAATGAAACTCAACTTAATTATTTTTGAATATATACTTAGGTCTTAAAAATATCTATTTATTCGGTTCAGAAGACAATCAACATGTTATGATAATTTAATTAGTTAATTTAGTCAACTCTGTTTTAAAAGTAATTTATAATTTAATTTAATTTATTGCTGACTTCAAAAGGCTTATGTAATATCGAATTCCTTTTTTCCAACTCTTCTAAATCAATGCTGAAATTCTTTATCTCGCATTATCTTCAATTTTCATTGTTTATATATTCTTTACATTATCTCATGTATCTTTTCCTATCTGCGCCTCCCTCGCATTATTATTCTCTGCAGATTGCTGAAAATGTCTTTATTTCTGTACATTTGTACATCGATCACGTCCTCGCGTACATTATGAATATACATCTTTTAGAACTGCTTCATTTCTATTCATAAACGAAACATAATTTTATTCCTTTTTTTCACTTAATTTTCGGAAATTTTTCTAAGCATCTTTTTTTGAGACATTTCCCTACATCTTTCCGAACCGTAATGAATAAATAAATATAAATCATTTCAACTGGCTGTCATTTGAAATGAAAGACGACTCAAATGTACTCGTCAAAAGCGTTCGTAAAATTCCTCTTTTTCTTCTTCTTTTCTTTGTCCCCGTTTCTCTTAAAATATTTACTCCTGTTACAATTCGTGTTTCCATTTTAGAACTTATGCAGCGTTCGAAACTATTTCCATATTCTTTTATCGAACGTAAACTCAATTTTGCAAATGACGACAAAAAATGAAATTGAGGAAGAAAAAAAAAATAAGAATAAAAATCCAACACCTCGTCTTACACGAATAATGTATAACAATTCTTTTACTAGAACTTGGAACATTGATTATTATTCTGATATCGGCAAATTCTGGACATCTTCCCGCGATTTCTTTCTCACTCCCTTTTCGAAAAGTTCTTTTTCTTTCTTTTCGAACACCTTACAACCTCATCTTCCTTCCCACCTCTTTAAAGATTTCGAATTCTTAAAATTCTTTCTTTTTCTTGAGTCATCCGGTTGCAAATTACTCTCTAATTTCCCCGCTATTGATCGCTTTTAGAGATTTCGTCTTATTTTGTTGTTTGATTATCCTTCGATCAAAAGTTGAGGCTTTTGCTAAAAAAATGGATGAAGCTCTACAAGATTTGATATTAATACAAGTTTTTTGCTTTCATTGTGCAGTTTCGTTATTAATAAATATAAATTACAAACAATTATATTGTTTATTATTAAGAAGTTGACAAGGAAGTTTTTGTTGATTTCTATAGAATAAACGAAATACATTTAAAATTTGATCAGTTTTTTATTTTCGCCATTTTGAAATTTGTTAATTTTTTTTCTTATCTTCACGCTATGGATTGCTTTTCGAGATTTCGTCTTAAATTGTTTATTTGATTATCCTTTGATAAGTTGAGGCAAAAATTATTTTGGACTAAATATATTAATTCAATTATTTATTGTTCCAATATATAGTCCAATTCAAGCTATTACAGGGTGCGTAGCGTTTGTAAAAAGTACTTAAAGGTGCTTTTTTGGGGATTTCGTTTTTAAAAGCTTTTTTAAAGGTGCTTTTTTCAGCTGGCGATTTTAAAAAGTGCTTTTTTTCCGAATATTTTTTTTTTCTCCCTTCAGTGATATCTGTTGGATCGCATGCATTTCACGAAAAATGGAGAGTTTACTACGTAATCATTCAAGCGGACTTTATGTCGTACCCACGTTATGACTTGCGCATGCGCGCACACTTAAAACCGAAACCCGAGTGCTCCAATTCGGATAGAGAATATCAGATCCTTATGAAATGTTTTTCTTTTTAATTTATTTTAATTTTGTTCTTGTTTATTTAATTTACTTTTAACACTTTTTTTTTACGTAGGGGGTAAGGGTACTTTTGTTCTGAGTTCAGGGTCAAGTTGAATTCACTCGGTGATGTGGGAAAGTACCGATTGTTTCGATTTACGCCCGTTTCTTTTTGGGTTTTTTTTAACGCTAAAACTGTTTATAAAAAGTTTTTGCTTTTCAATAATATTGATTGAATATGAATTTTTTGAGTGCTTGAAAATTTTTGTAAAGTGCTTGAAAAGTTTTTAAAAAGTGCTTATTTTTGATTCAAAGATTTGGCTACGCACCCTGTTCTTCATTTGATTATCCTTTGATAAGTTGAGGCAAAAAAATGATAAAAGCTCTACAATATTGGACTATATATTGAACTAATATATTAATACAAGTTTATAACTCTTATTGTGCAGTTTCGTTATCAATAAATAGAAATTTCAATGAATAATTTTGTTTATAATTAAGGTGTTGTCAAGGAAGAGTTGATTGATTTTTTAAGAATATTCGAAATACATTTAAAATTTGTTTCTTTTTTTTTTTTCATTTTGGTTTTTTTAAAATTAGGTCTTTTTTTCCCTCTTATTTCCCCACTATTTTTCCCTTTTAGAGATTTCATCGTATTTTGTTCATTTGATTGCCCTTTGATATTGGACATTAATACAAGTTAATTGCTTTCAATGTGCAATTTTGTTATTAATAAATAGGAATTTTAAACAATTATTTTGTTTGTAATTACGGTGGTGGAAATTCAGTGAATTTTTTAAAAAAAATCGAAACACATTTAAAAAAATTTTATCGTAAAAATGAATCCTTCACAAAATTTTTATTGTTAAAATGGACTCTTCGCAAAATATTTTATTGCGAGAACGGGCCCTTCGCAAAACTTGTGTTTTGAAAAACGTAGTTAATTTTGTCTTTAATTTATAATTTTAACTCTTTGAAAGACATAGTTTTTATGTATTTTTCTTTTCTCACAAGACAGAACATAATTTTCTTTAATTGTCGAAATTGTGAATAGATTTTTCCCAATTTCACAAAAAGTCACAACACATTACAGATATTTGTATATCTAACAATTATTTTGTTTATAATTAAGAGGTTGTCGGAAACGTTTTTATTGATTCTTTAAGAAAAACCGAAATGCATTTAAAATTTGTTTTTGTTTTTTTTGTATTTATTTATTTTTTTTTACACGGGACACTTTTAGAGTAATTTAAACTTGTTAGCGTGCCATTCACGAAATTTTTTTATCGCAAAAATGAATCCTTCACAAAAAAAAAAAATTATCGCGAGAGAGAACCCTTTCCAAAATTTTTATTTTGAAAATCGTAGTTAATTTTGTCTTTAATTCATAATTTTAACTTTTTGAAAGACATGGTTTTTGTATATTTACCCCCACAAAAATATAGTTTTATTTTCATCAATTTATGAAATTGTGAAGCTTTTACACAATTTCACAAAAAGTCATAACGCACTCCTGATTTTTGTGGTGTAGCACAAAATTAGGGTCTTATTTTCATTAACTCACAAAATTAAGAATAAATTTTTCGCAATTTCGCAAGAGTGATTTTTTTTCTTAAAGTCTAAACACACTGATTTTTGTTATGTTTCCCAAAATACGGTTCCTATTTTCATTAATTCACATGTGAGTAAATTTTTCACTATTTCAATAAAGCGAACATAAAAGTTTAAACACACTACTGGATTATTTAGGATGCATATAAATTCAGGATCATATTTTCACTAATTCACAACATTACTCTCTTAATACATTATCTCATCTTTCTTATATTTTACCATTTTTTTTGCACGTCAAATTATAATTTTATCAAGAATAAAATAATACCTAACACGCTATTTAATTTAATGGATCATAAATTCCTTTCCTGAATAGTAGTTTTAAAAGTTTATTCCATCGGTTTATTTTGCAAAAACTGAGAACATAAAATGAATTAGATTTCCTTTAAAGCGGAATGTTTTTATCTGATTCTTTTTATCTGTAATTGTTTATCCCATTCTATAGCACATTTTTTGTTTATAGCTTCCAGGCAAAGCCAAATATATATACATGTATGGACTCTTATCGAAAAACAAAAAAAAAATATTCTTTGTTACTTTAGAAAATGGCTTCTTCAAAAGCAAAAATTGTTCTCGGAGAATATAAATTGTTCCTAAAATGTTCTCCCTTTGACGCGAGTGATTTTTCTCTCTTGTTGTTTTGCGATTATCTTTGTGGTATATTTTTTTCTGTTTTTTGAATTGTTTCAATAAAAAAAAAATATTCCCCAAAACTAAAATATATCTTGGCTAAGATTTCTTTTACAATTGTCGTACTTTGCTTGAAATTCTATCTTTGAATTCTATTTTATTTTAAAAACGTTTAGTACATAACATAATTCAAATCGTGCTCGTGTGTAATGTTACTTTAAGCATAAAACTGAAGTTATTATTTTTTTGCATAGTTGTAGGATAAATGAAAATATTGAATTGTTCAAAATTGAAATATCATTGGAGTACCTGGATGCTTTTAAGGGAATACTGTAATGTTTCTGTCTATGAGTTAAGAGAGGTGCATATTCACCAGGTTGCATAGCGTTTTTAAAAAGTGCTTAAAGGTGCTTATTTTAGATTTTCGTTTTTTAAAACACCTTAAAGGTGCTTTTTTCATTGGG
Organism: Parasteatoda tepidariorum; assembly: GCF_043381705.1. Taxonomy (NCBI): domain Eukaryota; kingdom Metazoa; phylum Arthropoda; class Arachnida; order Araneae; family Theridiidae; genus Parasteatoda; species Parasteatoda tepidariorum. The sequence continues at coordinate 51,046,754 of NC_092205.1, forward strand.
TGTTTTTAAAAGTGCTTAATTTTCCCTTTTTCAAAATAATATTTTTCCTTTACCTTGTTGATTTTCGTTACGAATTATACAAAATGACACAGTTCACATTGTTCTATTCAGCGTTTTCTCAACTCAGCCCCAATCTATTTAGGCGTATTGTCAGTCCGTAGCGTATGAAAGCGCCATTCGTTTTACATAATTCAAAATTTCATGATTTTTGAGAATTGTCAAAAACAATGCCATAAGGTTTAACTAACAAGTTAAAACAAGATAAAATTGTCAAAAACTTTCCAACCATGCCTGATTATGTTTTATTAAAGTGCTTATAAATATTTTTTGAGTGCTTGAAAAGTGCTTAAAAGGTACTTGTTTTTTGTTCAATAACTTGGGTACGCACCCTGTTCACAAATATATGAAAATGTGCATCAATGCATTAGTTTGTCGGAGATGCTGTTTGGTGCCGGCTTGGTTCAAACCATGAACCTTTGTGTCGGTCATCCAATGTTGTGACTACCATGGTAACTGGGTGCACACTTTCGAATTGAGTTTAAACTCTTTTGTATTAAAATAGTACTGATTAACGGTGCGATAATCGGTACAATTACTATGGGCACAAAGCTTTTTTTTGAAGTGTGTTATAGTTATTTGTTACAGTTATCGGGTTATTTTTTTCAAGAAAGAGAGAGAGAGCTGGCTGACAGTATAAACATTAGCATCAACTTTCCGAATTTGCAAAGATTTGTCGTAGTTTACTATTTGCCACACTTTGTAAATACATTAGACTTAATGAATCTAATGGTTAATCCTTTTTTTTTTAACTTTATCTTATTAAGATAAATTTAAGAACTTTTCATTCCAACATGGTAGATAATTTTTTCCTTGGAGGGAAAAAAAAATCATATTTACAGATGAATTCTTATATTTTAAGAATTCTTTTAATTTAAACGAGGATTTATTTATTTCTGTTCATTTATAAGGTAATTATTTTATGCTGGATTAATTTCTGCTCAAATTATCGCGAATCCTACCTTTAGCAATTATTAAAAATGGGAGGAAAAAAAACTGAAACGGAAAGATTTGAATTAACTGGTTCTAATTTGTGGAGAACCGCTTCCTCGGGCACGTTATAAATTTTAATAAGTCTTCCTGGTGCGTTAAACTAAAGGCCCAGTCTAGCATTAACGCGATAAAACCCCTTTGGTATCTTATTGCTTGTTAAAACCCTTTACTTTTTATAAGTCTTAGTTTTAAAACTTTTTTTCCAAGAGATCTTTGTTATCGGTGCAGTTAATCTTTAATGTGGTGTTCGCAATTATGTGTTCTTATTAACGCTAATGAGAGTTTTTTTCAAGCTTAAAACGTTTACATTAATTCTTAGTAGAATTGGGTTGGAGTTAAAGTTGAAGTAAATGGCTGGCAATATATTAAGCATCGAAGCTCTTCTTCCTAATTCTTTTATTCTTTTTAGTTTTTTTTCCTGTTATTCTTCTTCTGTTTCGAGTATTTTATTCTTATATATTAATATTTTATTTTTATTCGGTGTTCTAATGTAGAATTTTTGCTGTTTTTTTTTTAAAGAAAAGAGCTTAATAAGAAAATATACTGATGAAATTGTCCTAGAAAATCCGATTTTATCTTGCATTTATTATTCATATAATGAGCTTACAATAGTTTTTTTTTATTATTTCAAATCATTGTTTTAATAACATTGTGGAATATTTTTTGTTTTTTGTTTTCTGTTGTTGCCAAAGACAGGGGTTTGTTTAGAAGAAATTTGGGTCCGTTCACAAAATATCTTTTCATTATAATTTTACAGTGCCGAGCATAATCTTGTATCTATTTACAATTTAAAAACTCATTGAAAAAGTTTTTTGCAATTACCGGACCCTATTTGCACAAATTCATAAAAGCGGACCCTGGTTGAAAGAATGTGAGTAATTTTTTCACAATTTCACGAAAAACGGATCTTTCACAAAATCTCTGAACAGACCCCTGAAAGAATTTTTAACAGATCTTAGATATTTTTGTATCGCTGACTTCAAGTCAGCAATCGTTTTTTCTCTCCAATTTATAGTTCTCTTTTTAGCTGCCATTTTTAGTCTTTTTGGTGAACATGTTGTCGCATATATGTTGCGATAAACTTCTAGGGGAGTTAGGGAGCATCATCGGGATTTAAATTGCGTAGAAACCCATACCCGGAAATGTCGTCATACACCGCAAAGGGCGCTTTCTTTAATTTCGTATTCCTTATGAACTGTTTCATCATGTGCTTCTGAACAGGTACTAAAAGGAAATCGCAACTAGCCACCTACGACGGCATTTCCGGGCATCGGTCCCTACGCAGTTTTAGTTCTGATGACGTGCACTTACTCTCTTCAAAGTTTGTCGCACCATTTTTGTGACGGCATACTTTGCGTTTTTAAACTAAAAATGCAATTTTTAAAATTAAAAAAAATTATTATTAATTTTTATTAATTATTATTTATTATTAATAATTATTAAAATTAGAAAATTTATTAAGAGCAACACTTATATCAGATTAGAAATCCACACACCTGAATCAAGTATTTGTATAAGATCAAGACATGATTAAATATTTGTAATAAGAGCAACAAAAAATTTATTCCTCAGTGTAATCTATTTTGTTTTATATTTTTCCTTTTTAGGATTTTTTTATAGTATTTGTATTTTTAAACTCTGCTTTTGTGTTTTTTAAAATGTCATTACGGTTATTATTTCTTTGTATGGTATAGGTTATGTACATTTTAACGTTATTCTAACTCTTCTAGTTCTACATGAATGACCTGGTTATGTGTATGCGCATGATTAACTCATGTACTCGTGCAGAAATCAAGAAAAAATAAATTCATTAATACAGTACGGTAATCAAGAAAAATAAATTCTTTCATACATTATAGTAATAATAAAATAAATTCATTAATACAGTACAGTAATAAAAAAAAAGTTAATTCATTAAAATAAAGAAAGCATCCGGAATTACTTTTAATTTGATCGGATTGTATGATCCTAAGAATTAAGTCAGGAAATTGTGAAATTGAGCTGTAAATGTTATGAGTAATTTTTTTTTGTCGTAGAATTAATTGTGTAAATCGAAAAGTTTTCGAATTTTTACCATGATTGTATGAAATGTGCTAAAAGTTTAATCTCAGGAAATATAGAGTTACTAGAAGAAGATTTTCGCCATTTTTGACAACAATGTAACAAACATCTATAGTAATACTATATACAAATTATTGATATACTGTTTAGTGTATACACTATTTTTGCATATTACGGTAAAAATGAAAAGAAAAAAAAGTGAAAAAAATAAAACATACACATTTTTTTTTACTTTAATATATTTAATCTAATATACCATGTGCACCGTTGGAGTTAGTTGTAAGAGGGGAGGAGGGATGTGTATATGTCCCCCTCAAAACTGAGAAGTCACTAAAAGTCTCAATATTTCAGACAAATAAAGAATTTTTTTTTTAAAAAAAAAACATTAAAATAAATCCCTTACAATTAAACACAGTACAGAAATAAAATAATAATATATTTTTTTACTGGCATTAAGCACATTTAAGATTTTTTTCTTCTCTTATCAGTGAAATTTAGAGAACTGTTGTGACTGTGTAATTTCGTCCAGTTCGAAAATTGCGCACCTCTGCTATGGAATAAACTAGAATAGTTCCGAGGTATTGTGCCTAGAAATATCATTTAAAATAATATATATATATTTTAATATCAAAAGTTAAAACTTTTTACGGGATGTTATTCGCCTCTCCCTATTAAGTGAATCCATGAGCGGTCCAAAAACTGCATCTGGATTATAAATATAAATACTCAATTAATATTTTCATCCTTTCAACATAAGATTCCAATAAATTCTAAATAATCTCCCTTCTCAAAATCTTCCCTTTCAGAGTCTCGATTCAAGCACCCCCACTCGCATACTGTTTACCCCTACACCAATAACCACCAAGTTTGTACACCACCTTCTACATTTCTTCCGGTTTCTGAGCAAGTGTCTGGGCCCACGATTTGCTTTCCCCCATTCCCCATGCACCCACTAATATTCCATGGGGAAGGTGGAGAGGGTTGATAACTCAATAGATCTGGGATATACGTCTGTCTGAGTGTTAGTCTGACTGGCGCCACTGTGGGGAAAGTTTTCTTTTGCACTGAATGGGCAGTAGAACGAATGAGATGGTTTATTAGTGAATGAGGCACATCACCCTCCTCCCCATCCTTCTTTTTCCTTCCTAGAGAAAGGAAGAGTGATGCGCAAGAGGAAAAGTGATCTTGTGCATCCCGTGACGGTCTCTGTCGTTTCCGGTTCCAAATATCCAGCAGAGGAAGAGGAGAATTAGTATAAAGGCAACTTTGTGATCGCCGAAATGCATTATTGTAATGGGGCAGTTTTATGAGGCGATTGCATTCTTGTGTTTTGATTGATGCGCACAACCGCGGTGATAAGGTTTCCCTCCCTGAAATGAAGTTTCCTTTTTGATTGAAAAGTTTATAGGGTTAAGGCTGCTGTTAAAATTCTTTGGCTTATTTTGTTGTTGCCACACAAATTATAGAAATTTATTATAGGTTTATTGTGATTTGACGTTCATGGTATTTGTAATTTAGAAAGGAATAATTACCGTGAATGAATAATGCGAATTTTAAAATTTGAGTTATTTAATCAAGCTATTTGAAATTTATACCAAAAACTATTAAAAAAGCAAAAATAAATCGAACAGAATATTATAATATTATCATAGAGTTATTAAGACGGTGAGTTATCAATTTTTATTATGTTCCTCCAACACTTTCTAGAAGAACAGCACTGATCAATTTAGTAGTCGAACATAAGCTGCGCAGTGGGTGAAATAAGAAAAATGTCACTACCTTCGGGCTACTAAGCTGCGCGGTGGGGGAAAACTACGAAAAATGTCATTACTCTTGGATTACTAAAGGATCAAATTGCTTATGGTAACCCGTGATGAGGCCTTTTCTCTTCTAAGAGGTATTGGCCCCTCTGGAGGGAGATCAACTCTTTCTTTCGACTGTTTTTATATTTCTTTTATTTTTCTGATAAGGGGTTTGAAAATATTAGGAAAGATCTGTTTGTAGATCACGAGTTCAAAATGTTGTTTCGAATTAGTTCCTTGCTAGGGATGACTTTGCAAGAACTTAATCCTAATTGTTTATTTGATCACCTCTCTTATTTAATCCTTTGATGCAAATAGGCTACCAGTGTTCTTTATATATATTTTTCTGACGTTCTGATTACAAATAAAAACGTGTTTTAGTATTTTTTAATTATAAGAAGCAGTATAATAGTTACTAAAACAGTCTGTTAGACTATCGAAATTATGTTTGTATTAAAATATAAAATCTGAAGAAAGGAGTTAGAAATTTTCCCAAAACGCATCGAAAGTTGGCAGCCCTGTAATAAGAATTCAATTTTCCGAAATGTGTTTGAATACAATCTTATTATTTTTAAATTTGTTAGACAGTTATATAACGTTTTAATTGTGATAAATCTGTCGTAAATATATAAACATTAAGAAACGATAAAAGAAGTTTCTCAAAAGTCACTGAAATATCATTCTTGGTTTTAAGTCAATGATAGTTGAAATAGTATTGTATCCACTGTTTTTTAATCTAAATATTGCATTTTGGTCATTGGAATACGAAATTTTATTAATGTATGTTTTTATTAAAGTCTTAATATAGAATAGTTTTTATAAATAATTTGTAGATAAAAGCAGCGAAATATATTAAAACTTTTTAATTTGAGGTGTGAAAACTCATAATTTGACTTCAATAATTGAAATAGGGCTTATAAGATTTAAATATAAAAATTTAAGCTTACTTTTTGTTGAAATCAAGACCGGTTATTTTTTTCTTTTACTTATAAAATTAGTTTTTAGAACCAAAGTTAAATTTTATTAAGGACATTTGACATGTGAAGTATCATTGAATTGAAAATTTGGTAATGCATATATTTTTTTCACTTGCACAAAATACAGACTGCTTTCTTTTATCAATTAATATATTAATACACCTTTTTCTTTTCTAGGTAAGAAAATGGTTTTTCGATATCTATGTCATTAGAGATAGTGTTTAGTTAATAAGTAAGTGTAAGTTCGTTATTTCTAATACTTAAATCCCTATTAATATTACCCCTTTTCTATTAAATAATATTGCTGCTAAAACGTATCAAAATAGAATTATTTAATATATTATGGAGAATTTTTCAAAGTGTTATTCTGTGTGAGCTAGTAAAGCGTAATAAAGTTTAATTTTTAATAATAATTATTTTCTCTCTGAGGAATTAAGTACTACTAGTGTTTTAATAGTTAGAATAGTTATTCATATTACTGATTCTGTTTGGTGTTCCTATGAAACCAGAAACATTGCAAATTTTTCATATGCTGGTAGTTTTTACCATACTTTTTTGTTTACTCAGCGCATTAATCCCTTTCAACTTTTATACAAAAACGCATGTCACTTTGTTTATTTCTGTTGGATTAAACTTTCGATTTATGAAAAGTTTAAATATCTAATTTCATCAAAATGTTATGTTTTATTATCTGTTTGTGAATTTTTCAAAAAAGTCTCATTTGTCTCTTTTTGTATAAAAGTCATCTTGGGTGCGTAAATACTACGATATTACTGAGTATTCACTTTGCGTTATTTCTTTCGCAATTAATCTAAAGAACAAGCTTTTGTTTAAGAGTTTTAAATGGCGAACCTGCGTTAAAGTAGTTACGCATTTAAAAAAAAAAAAACTTAACACTCCGTACTTAAGTGAGAGGCTAAAAGTTGCAACTTTCTAGCGTCTAAATTTAATTACAGAGAGATTTTTCTTTTTTAGCATTTTTGAACGTCTTAAACCGTCTACCACCTGCCTTAACATCTTCATTTATTTTTATGTAACCCCACTAATTGAAAAAAAAAAAAAAAAAAAATGCGTCGTAGTTTGAGAAAGCGTTCGTGGTAATAGCTCTTGAGTTTTATCGGTTGAAATGCCCGGGGCAATTTGAAGGGTTTTCGGCGCTTTCAGTTTACAATTTGAGCAATTTACCCGGGCTTTTGTTTTGCAAATAACACAAAAGAGTGAAAGATTGTTGGAACGGCACTTTCTTAATGAGGTAATTTGTTTTTACGCCATGAGTTTAAATTGCTTAATTACGAAACATGAGTTTTCGGACAAAGAACGGTACGTGACCCCTCTTTTACTAACTTACGTCCCTAAACTTTCATTTTACCAAAAGTTTATAAAAATATCCTTTCGCATTTTTTCAAGGTAATTTTTTTGGGGAAAGAAAATGTAAACTTTAAAAAAAATGATAAAAAAAATACATACATGCTTAACTTTAGTTTTTATTGTTCTCTTCCAAAACTTTTTTCTTGTTTCTCCATGATATGGTAGTTCAAATATTTCATTCAAACTATCCTCTTTTTTAAATTAATTATGAATATAAGTTAAGAAACACTTATTAAATAAATCGAAATATTCTTATAAATATAATGTATTTTTAATTCTAATGTAATTTAATCCCACTTATGAGTTCTTAAAATATTGTAAGCTCTCGTTGCATTGTCACTTGTTCTTCTATCGATTCTCGGGTATAGAAAATACTTAAAAATACACAGAAGAGCGATCCACTGTATTGGTCTATAACACTATGGAAAAGTTCTAAAATTTATCTGCAAATTCTGTCCTGATGCATGGATAAACGATCATTAAGATAAAAAATTCTTAAAATATCCGGGTTTTTTTTTTCTCACTGTCACACTGTAAAAAAATCCAGATAAAATTCCGTTAAAAAGTATTGGTATCCAAAATGCAGCTGTCCAGACATTTTTTGTAAAATTGAGAAAAAATTACTCGTAATTTGTGAATATAAAACAAACGTTAAATCACATTCTTTCAACCGGGGTCCTGCTTTTATGAATTAGTGCAAATAGGGTCCTGTTATTGCAAAAAACTTTTTCAAGGAGTTTTTCAGTTGTAAATAGATGCAAGATTATGCTCAAAATTGTAAAACTATAATTTAAAAAAAATTAAATTTTCAAAAATAAAAAGCAATTGCTGCCTATACTGCTGAACGCAAAATATTTATTTCGGACGAATATAGGAAGAAGCGTCTGCTGAAGACAAAACTTAATTCGTTTACATCCATCTTTATTTTTTTCCCCTTGGGATTAACAAAACAATAACGAAGATAAACAAATTTGTGAAGGGTCCAATTAAAAGAAAAATCATTTTGTGAAGGATCCGTTTTTAAGTAAAAATATTTTGTGAAGGGTCCATTTTTATGAAATGATATTTTGTGAAGAGTCCTTGAACGGACCCAGATTTCTTCTAAGCAGACCCCTGGCAGCTTTCATAAAATTCATTTTTACTGTTTAGGGGTAAAATTCATTTTCCCCCTTCCCAGAAAGAAAAACAGATGTAAACGAACTAAATTTTGTCTTCGGCAGACGCTTTTTCCCTTATTCGTCCGAAATGAATATTCTGCGTTCAGCACTAAATACCAAATATTTATATGTTGCATCGCTAACTTAGTAGCTGCAATTGCTGTTTATTTTTTAAAATTTAATTTTTTTAATTATATATTTATAGTGTTGAGCATAATCTTGTATGTCTTTACAATTTAAAAACTCCTTGAAAAAGTTTTTTGCAATAACGGACCCTATTTGCTCAAATTCACAAAAGCGGACCCTGGTTGAAGGAATGTGACTTAACGTTTATTTTATATTCACAAATTACGAGTTTTTTCACAATTTTGCAAAAACAAAATGTCACAAAATGTCTGGACAGACCCCTGGTAAAATTGTATACCGTAATTTATACAACAATATTTATTTGAATACAATGATTTAGTGATTTTACAATAAATATTACTGTATGAAAATTATGGTATGTCAAATTTTTTGTTCAGTAAAATTTTAAGGTAAAAATGAACTTTATGGTAAAAAGTACCGGCCCTCAGGGTACCAGAATTTTTACCCTAATTTTATCCGTAATTTATTTTTACAGCGTACGAGTTTTATTCATGAACATTTCTAACTTTAAATTCATTTGATTTGCTTAGTTGGAAATAAAAGATCGTTTGGAAATGCGTGCTTCAATTATTCTGCAAGAGTTTCTACGTTTCATTATATCCACTGAATAATAAATTATCCATTTGTGATAACAATCACGGTATCTCATATTCTTAAAACGGATTCTTCACTTTAATAATCTTAAGAATATTGATTTAAATTAAGATTCTTTTCCTTTTCCTCAGATCAGACGATAATTTTTAAAGCTATTCCAGCTAATGATTTTTCCATTTGTTCTACATTGATATCTTCATTTTTAAATTACTTCTAGAAGTTTCTGTCTGACTAATGGCAACTGTCATATTCATTCTTATCTGGAGCAGATAATTTTATCTCTTTGAAGAAGCAACTAAATAAAAAAGAATCTAAACCTGGACCACTTGTATTAGACACGGAACATTTCTTACCAATGATAAATCACTGAAAATCGTTCTTACGAATCTGGCAACGGAAAGGTAAAAGACGAATCTTGATAAAGAAAAAGAAGGAAAGTAACAAAAATGTGATTAATCAAATACGTTTGTCTCAGTCAGCGAAAAATGCTGAAATCAAAAGTTAACTATTCTTTTTGATAGATTTCTTTTTATTTTTAAAGTTCTTAGCACCTATTGAATGAAATTTGAAGTGCTCCTTTTCCTGCATTTTTTAGCAACTTGAAAAACATTTATCCTCAATGAATTATAGCCTGCATATTTGTCAGATGACATTCTTTTTTTTGTTATTTGTCTGATTAAGATGCTAAGCATGTGTTGTGATATTTCTTTTCTCCTCTTTTATTTCTATTGATCGTAGTTTTATTTCAATTCTAGATTGAAAAACAAGTTTCTCTTTCTTAATTTTTTTATTGTTATGCGTATGATTTTGATTTGATTGTGGTTAATCTTTTTTTCCTTACGAAATTATAAGTTTATGTCTGTTTTAAGTTTATAAGTCTTCTTTTTATTAGTAAATTGGTATTTATGCTACAAACACTTCTTTTTAAAATTCCTTTTTTTAATATCAGACACATAATTAAAATAGGAGTTCATAATTAAACTTTTGGAAACTAAGCGTTCTGTTACTATAGTTGCATAAAAGTAGTAATTTATCAAAATGAATTTTTTTTCTACGAAAATATCATAATAACGTATTTATGAATCTCAAATTTTCCGTTAACTTAAAATTTTTGCACAATACTTTAAAAAAAGTACATGGTAGAAGAAATCAAACTTTTATTTCGTGCAACATTTTAAATGTACTAAACGTTTTTGAACGTTTAGGGGGTATTTGCTGCAGGTACTTAGCAATTTCCCCCTTATAATCATGAGCTGTGAATCCTTTAGGTATTAGANATGTCACTTTGAAAATCATCTTATTCATGGTTTTTTGAATGTTTTGTTAGAATATGGTAAAATAACAATTAAATGAGTTGTTATTTCACAATTTTTTTCGAGAAATTTCTAACAGTGTACAACTCTTTTTTTTTTATTGTTAGTGGAGTAGTATGCAGGGCCGGGTTAGCCTGATTGGTAGGACGGATTGGTTGGGCTCTTGTTCGTGAGAACGTGAGTTTGAATCCGTCTGGTTGAAGAATCTCCGTGTATTAAATGGTGACTGGTGCAGGTTAAATCTGTCGGGCTCGCTAAGTCCTCCAAGTTCTCATAACAAATCAATACCTCTTTGGGATACGGCGGTTGGTACGGCGATGGGCTAATGCTCGAGAAAACGGGAGTTCTTATCCAGCCAGCCAATGAACCCCCCATGTATTAAATAGTGACTGGTCCACGTTAAATCTGTCGGGATCACTATGTTCTCCAAGTCCCCATAACAAATCTATACATTTGGCGGTACTAATCCAGGAATTCCCTGATCTTCTGGATTGAGTTCAAAATTACCAGGCTACGAAGTTGAACTTGGTAACCGTTAACTAAAATTTGGGTCGTCTGTTAAACGACAGTTATAAAATAAAATACCTCTGTGGATACTGAATTGGAGATTGATCGTTCTTTGGTTCAGGTTAAAATTACGATCTGTGGATGACTGAATGGAGTATGATTGTGTTCTCCCTGTAAAACGGGCTGCTACGTGCGTGTGACTGAATTTGTATTCTTAGCCATAGATGGCCAAGAATACGACTGCCACAGTACTATTTTTTTAAAATAACTAACTGTGCGAAAATTGTATTATCAATCGCATAATGAATATTTCAGTCACTCTTTAAATTTAATCTTAATTCCTAATCAAGAAAATAAATTTTATACTTATGAAAGAAAGAGAAATTTCTTCATTTGTCATAAAGCCAGCTTTCTTGCAATAGCTTTCAGCCTCAAAAACAATTCGAAATATTTTTTTTATTTTTACGAAACTTATCTTTTCTCAGTAAACTTTTCAATGGCCCAGCTCTTTCTGAAGTGAATATTCCTACGGGATCCGTCCCACTCTCTGCCTGCTTTACCAATTCTTTTTAAACTACGTAGCCTCCGAGAAATTTTTTATGCGTATGACAGTTTAGCGCAACTTCGAAGTTTTTTGCGTGTCATGTGGGACTTCTTTAAACTTTAGGAACTAGTTTCTAAGAAGTTTTCTAACTTTTTATATATGTTGTGCCCTGTGTCACAAGTATCACTCCTTTTATGTGAATAAATATGATACAAGGATATATTTAACAGTTTTAATATTTCGATTTTTTTTTAAACGAATTGAACATAGTAACTTAAGTGAGTATTTTTCAGTGGGAAGTTAGGTGATATTGCTTTTTCTAAATGTTAAATAAAACCCACTAATACTTAATATATAGATTTTCATGTTCTAACTTCAATATACAGAAGCATCTTATTGCCTACATCATCACTCAAATGGCCAAGCACCTAACCCAATTTTTAGGGTTCTATCTTTTAACGGTCATTGTAGGAATGCCAAATAATTTTGATTTCGGTCAGACGACGTGTGCTGCACCTGAGCTGGCATCCCTCTCACCGATTTTCTACATCCCAACCAACGATAGGACTTTCAGCCAGGACAGTTTTAACATACACCTTGCTGCATATACTCGCCGGTTGTTTTGTCGGCTGTCATGATCGAACTTATTACCTGCAGGTCTCCAACCAGCGGTGTGAGAGACGCCTTAACCGACCGCGTCACTGCAGCGTTTCTTATTGATTACATGAAAATCGTGGTGTTTTTCATCAAAAACGATTTTAAAATGTGGCTTAAAAATACAAATTTTTTCGTCTGCAGAAACCAATTCGCGTGTTTGAGGTCTCCCCCTCGAACCATTAAGATTTAGTCTTAGAACGTTAAGATCCGATCATTAAATCACAAGTCATTCAGGGTGTTCTTTCCCCCCCCTTTTTTTTTTGCTTGATTCGCATTGTACTTAGCTTTGAAACATTGAAACAACAATTAGAATTCCAATGGGCAACGTTTAGAAATATTGAAACAACAATTAGGATCCAAATGGGCAACGTTTAGAAATATTGAAACAGCAATTAGGATCCCAATGGTCAACGTTTAGAAATATTGAAACAACAATAAGGATTCCAATGGGCAACGTTTAGAAATATTGGAACAACAATTAGGATCCCAATGGGCAACGTTATTCTTAGGACGCACTTTTACATAAATTATTTACCTCATTATCATTTACCTTACCTTATATTATTCCTACTGTGTCTGATATTTCATCACTTTTCCAATTTTTCTCTTTGTCATTTATCTTCATTTTAGCCAAAGCATAATCTTCAGCGACAGAGAATAGCCAAGAAACATTTGGTCCATTATTTCACAGTAAATTTTACATGGCATTAGTAATTTCAGTTCCTTCTCTATCCAAAGTTCCAATTTTTAGTACCAAACTTAACAGAACTTTAGGAAAGAATCATTTATTGGATTTCACTCAAGGAATTTTTTTTTCTTCCTTTTATCATTTTTCTTCTTTTCTTTCCATCCTTGACGCCTTCTCATCCGTTTTCTAATTTTTTTTCAGGAGTTCATTCTTTTCATTTCCATGAGACGTTTTTCCTATCACAAAGCTTCCCAAAACTCATCTTCGGTTGTCTTTGGCTGGAAGACTCAAAAGGGATTTGTTCTAAAAGAGTTCGATAGCACGGGCGGTGGACATTATAACGCCAACTCCTTTCTGCTTTTAGTTTTTCACCGATCGCTTTGTTCGGGGCATTAAAGGTTTTTATTACTGCTTTGCCCTCTCCTGACGTTAGAGAGATTAGAAGTAATGAGATTGAGGAGAGCGACATGTCCGTCAAAAGCTTATCCTGGATGGGGTAACTTCGCGGTAGCATTTCGGGTATTTTCAAAAGGGTGGATAAGTTTTTTTTCTATTGATTTACCATAAAAATAATATTATTGTTAAAAGTTTAATTTTATTTTTGCGTTTCATTGTTAAAAAATTCATTTCAATATCATTTCATTGCGATTTCAATATCATTTCCTATTGATTATGATGTAATAATTAATGGTTTTGAGTAATAAATGGATAAACCACATTCTTTTTTTCCAAATGGCAAATTTTTTTTCGCCAAGCTTTTCCTTTACAGGCCGAGATAGCCTGGTTGGAAGGGCACTAGGCCCATGTCTAAGAGTTCGTGGGTTCGATCCTTACCGGCCGAAGACTCCCCGTGTAGTAAATGGTGACTGATGCACGTTAAATCTGTCGAGTCGCAAAGTCCTCCATGTATTCATAATAAATCAATACCTCTGGGGGTTACTGGTCTAGGAGTTTCCTTGTCTTCTGGATTAGTTCAAAATTACAAAGCTTCGGAGTTGAACATTAGTAGTCGTAAACCCAAAATTGGGTCGGCTGTTTAACGACGGATATAAAAGTATAAAAGCTTTTCCTTGGTATTTTTTAACGATACTTTAGAAGTTATTTTAGACTACTTTAGAAAACTAGATACTTTAGAAGTTAGCGGAAGTACTTTCTTACAAATCGTCTTAATTGTATCCAATTTAATGGTATCCAATCAAATATTATGTAAGCATATTTTCTGTGACTTTAGACCCCTTTCACAAAGAAAAACAAACAAAAAAACAAAGAAAATCAAATTGTAATGCTGCTCCTAAAAAATGATACACAAAAAACCTGGTAATAGGAATATTTATTGTTTCTAAGCAAAATGCTGTTAAATTCTTTGTTTTAAAATTGTTAATATGTTTTGAAAATTTGATTAAAGCTTAGAGACTTGTAAGAACTAGCTTAGAAGCCTAGTCTCATCTTTTCACATAAATTTTTTTAAAAATCTTCAATTTTTTTAAAAAAGCTTGTTAATTTGGTTGCCAAATTAACAAGCTTTTAAATTTAATTGTTGGTAATTTTTACATTTCATCTAAATTTGCCTGTGGTCTTATTGTCTTCTATTAAAACTAATTTTGCATTCTCTTTAATTTACATATAGAGGCAGTTTTTAATTATTTTCTGTTATCTTGTCCTATTATTTTCTGAATTTGTGTTATTTATTAATCTTTTTAAACAATTAAGAAAAACCATTTCATTCTCTGCTCACTTAATATGTTTGCTTTTGTTTTTTAGTTGACATTTTAATATATATATATGTGTCTGAAATTTTATAAAAGACTTAAAATAGGATAAAAAGTATTCTTCTTTAAAATGTTCCAATAAGTTTTAAATTTTCTAGATCTAAATAATTAGCTTGCGGGTGCTTTTTAAAGAATCGAAGACATAATTTTATTGCTCTATAGTCACCTTCCATAAAATTAATCACCAACTAATTGTAATTTAAACTGGGATGTGTCTGGTTAATCTCCTAAAATAATTTAATACTCCAATAAATAATCCTTACACAAAATGTTTAATTTAATTATTTAATTAATGGAAATCATAAAAAAAACCTGAAGATAAAAAAAAAAGCATGCCACCTTTTTCTTAGCTTTTCGTGAGATAATTAGCTTCACAAGATGATGCAATTAATCAAGCATCTTGTTGCTGTTCATTGCTATTGTTTCTTTTTAACACCCTTTTAAAAACCTGAATCGACCTACACCAAGGATTCTCTTCTTTTTATCGCGATTCGTTTTCTAATGAATAAAATCTATTTGAATCGAGATAGTGCATATGCATTGGACACCATTTATTTATTTTCTTCCATTACAATGTTAATTACTTTAATAATTATCTTAATGAAGTTTTTTTTTGGAGTCAAGATTTCGAATGTCTTTGTTTTCGAATAGTCTCAATCTAATCAGCCATTTTCCCTTTTTATAGCGACAATAATAAAAATCGTTTGCGGAGTAGATAAAAAAATCTTTTTTGAGGCACACGCTGTTATAGGTAAAAGTGATAATCGTCTCAGCTGCGCTTCAATCTGGAGTAATAGAAGGGAAAAAAATAAAGAAAAGAACGAAAGATTCTTCATTTAGGCTCTCCTACTGCGCTTTTTTTTCCAAAGCAAACGATCGATTTTTATTAAATTTTTTTTCTAGTCTTTATTGCGTTTATAAAGGTTTAAAAAGTGAGGTGGGGGTGGATGAGAAAATTTGAAAACAAAATGCCTTTTTGGAAGTCACTTGCTATTGTTCAAAGTTGAAAAGACAGTTTGAGAATAAATAAGGATAAAAAAAAATCATTTTTAGTGAAAAAAAGGATATTATTGGCTTTGACTGAGCTGCATGTATGAGTGAATGTATGTTTTCTAAGATAGGGGAAAAAACGTGTTATGTGCAAAAAGTATTGAAAATGCATTTTTTTTCTCCCCTAACTTTAACCAATTCAGTTTTTTGTAAGCTCATGCTGTGAAAGTAGGGAACAAATATTTTATCTGGTATTTGCGGATTTTCTGAAGGAGATCAAGAAGCATTGAGCTGTAATATTGATTTGTACTTTGTAAAAAGGCATTACCGAAATGACCTTAACAATTTTCTGCGCCATTTCTGTGAATGAGGGGTCCAAATAGCTTGGGAACTTGCTTGAGTGAAAACATTATTGCTCGAATGTTCTATGAAATTGCTCCGTTTTTCTTAGTACCCTTATGTTGTTATTAAAGGCATTTATATGTTTGCTTTTGGGGGGGGGGGAAATGAGTCATCCTAGTTTTACACCTCTGAACCCATAATAAATATTTTTATTTTTTTAAAGCGGTTATTGCTTTTAAGATTTATTTAATTGTTTGAGATTCTCCGCTAATTTTGTTTTCGATTTTTATTAAAATAAAATTATTGAAATGATTTATTAAAGAGTTTTCTCTTTAAAAGGTTTCAACTGCTGGATTTTCGTTGATTTATTTAACAATAATAAATTCTGTTTATTGAAGAAGGAGATTTACCATTGATAAATTCTGTTTATTGAAGAAGGAGATTTACTATTGATAAATTCTGTTTATTGAAGAAGGAGATTTACTATTGATAAATTCTGTTTATTGAAGAAGGAGATTTACTAATGATAAATGTTGTTTATCGAAGAAGGAGATTTATTATTGATAAATTCTGTTTATTGAAGGAGATTTTACTATTGATAAATTCTGTTTATTGAAGGATGCAATATTTAAGACATGCGATCTTTTTATTGTCAGTATGTGTTTGCAACAAATAGAGTGAACTGAGTAACCAATTGAAATTAAGTACAATAAAGACTGTTTTTAACAGCTACAAAAGCGCATACGAGACATATCTCATTCAAAAAACCTGATCTGATAACAGGGAACAGTTACTAAATCCTCTCCAAATTTGTCACACTCACTTGCCAAGTGACAAAATAACCCCATTTTGAAACAGTTTTCTGTTTTTTTTATCACTTATCCTGTAAGGAGGAGATTGGTGTTTTAAGCAATGCTTTTTTGCAACTCTTTGTTAGTTGATTATTATCAATAAATTAAACAGAAGTAAAAAAAATTACAATAGTTACTTCTCCTCTCTTATGTTTGTAACTATGACTGAGTGAACTGAGTAACTCAGTGAACTGATTAGAAAAGTAAAAACTGTTTTTAACAACAACAAAAGCTCTTAGGAGGCATATCTCATTCCAAAACCCAGAACTGATTTCAGGGAATAGCTTCTAAATCGTCTCCAAATTTGCCACACTCTCTTGCCAAGTGACAAAACACTCTATTTTCAGACACTTTTCTGTTCTGTTATTAGTTCTTCTGCAATACTTTTTTGTAATTTTTTGTTAGTTAATTATAAATAAATAAAACAAAACTTTTAAAAAATTATGACGTTTTCTTCTCTCTTATGCTTGTAAAACTAAAACTGAATGAACTGATTAACTAAGTGAACTGCTTATTTATGTAAAGACTGTTTTTAACAGCTACAAGAGCGCATACGAGACATACCTCATTCGAAAAACCTGATCTGATAACAGGGAACAGCTACTAAATCCTCTCCAAATTTGCCATACTCACTTACCAAGCGACAAAACACCTCATTTTGAGACACTTTCCCGCCATTATAGCCTGTCCTCCCTTCTCATTAATAAAACATCACAAAGCCTTTCTCCTATCTTTGACCTTGCACCTCTTTTTACAATCATTAAAATTCAAGAGATTCCATCAGGCAGACAAAAGTCTAGAATTCCATTACTCAGTTATACTTTTGGTCCATCCGGTATTTGACGGGGTAAGATAATTTTTTTTTCTCTATGTGTTCCACTCCCTTATATAAATGAATTGTACTATGACTGAATTGAGAAATGGCACGCGATGGCATCTGATCAGTGCCATGATTAGATAGCCTAGCCTCCCTTTTTTAATGTTCTTCTTAAGATCTTATTTACCCATTTTATTCTGCCATAGAAGTTGGAGATTAAGCAGATAAGAGCTTGTTCCGGAGAGGCTATTGTTTTATGATGCATTATTGTGGCCATTTATTCTATTTTACTATGAAGTTGTCTTTGATACGGGCTGATTAATGGTCTAAATTGATCAGTAAATGTAAATTTTGTTCAGTTGGAACCGTTAAGAAGAGAGAAGATGTTGTAGTCTGCGAAATATTAACAATACGACTTCTTCAGTTCTTTGTTTGATATTTAGTAATTTATTTTTAAAAATTCGTTAATTATATTGCTTTCGCAAAATTAAATTGTATTTGCTGAAACTGTTGGAAAAGGATTATGAAAACTTTCTGCTTAATATAAGAATTCTGAAAAGTATTTTGTTATTTCGTTGAAACTAAGAAAAGCTACTTTCTTTGCTGATTGATTTATTATATTTTAGATTAATTACTCATTTTAAAACAGCTTTTCGCGATTGTCCAACAGATGCGCCTTCTAAAATAGCTCTACATTCAAAAATTATTCAACAGAAATAAATTGTGAAAGTCTTGCTAATTTAAACTAAGCTAATTTAAGCATTATAAATGAAAAAAAATATTTTGCTTCAACATAAGGAGAGGTGACTGTCTTCAGGCAAGACAGATTAAAAAAAGAAAAAAAAAATGTGAAAATTTTTGTTAGAAATATATATCTTGTTATATGGTTTATGTAGTTTTATTTAGGTTATAAAAGTTGATGTGATTTGCTTAGGATTATTGGATTATTTTAAATAGAGTATCTTGAAAATTACTTCAAACAAAGTCATTTGTAGTAAAAAGATCTTAAAAAATTTCTTTCAAAATAATTTATTTATGTAAAATTTTATTTGACGAATCAATTTTTTATGAATGTCAAAAGATTTAAAAATCAAAACATTCATCGAAAAACTAGCCTCACAGCGTTAATTACTTGCCAAATTAACAAGCTTTTAAATTTAATTATTTGTAATTTTACCATTTCATCTAAATTTACTTGTGGTCTTATCGTCTTCTATTGAAACTAAATTTGCATTATCTTTAATTGGCATATAAATGCAGTTTTTAATTACTTTCTGTTATCTCAGACTATAATTTTTACCCCTAACACCCATTGACGTGTACCTTTAAAAAATAAAAGTTCAGGTTTTAAATTTTTTTTATCTGGAGCATTTATTGATTTTGGTATTCTTGAAATAAAAACTCGCTAATTTTAACAGCTATTTTTTGTTTTTGTTTGTTTTTCTTAAAATGGAACACATACACATATATAAATATATATTGTTAAGGGCACTTTTCCTTTTCTTATTAAGTAATCGCTTATTTAATTCATTAATATTACCTGCACTCCTCTTTTTTTTCCGTTCATCTTTCTCCCTTTATATTACATTTCTATTTACATTTCTCTCCTATTTTTTTTTTTTTTTTTTTTTTTTNCTTCTGATTTCTTTTTTGTCATACATATGCGTATCTTAAAGACCACTGAACCAGATTCCAACGCCATTGAAAAACGCATTTTTTCTCTCTCGATCTAATCTAGTTTTCTTAAAGTAATCGAAAAAAAGAACTGTAGAACTCTGATCAACCATGCAGGTTTAACTGCAGTTAAAGCCTTTTTTGGTTGAAATCAGTTTAAACCGTTTGAGTCCATTTTTTCAGGTGAAAAACTAGGACTTGAAAGAACATGACAGCCAAGGAACAGGTTTCCGATTCGAGTCAGATAAGAAGGGGAAAAAAAAGGTAAATAAAATTGCCTGACCAGACGAAAAGAATATTTCGGGAGGGAAGGAAAAACTTTTAAGGCGAGAGAACTTTGAAAAGCCTTCACTGCCTTTTATTGGGATGAATAAATAGAATGTCTGATTTTTTTTCTTCTTCTTCTTTCCCCTTCATCATTTTTTCAAGCGTTCTTGATCTGGTTTATTAGCGTAGGATGTTTTTCGTGTAGGAAGTGCGCTCGCGTGTCCATTCTAGTTTTTAGTTTATTTTTCTTTTCACATATTCATTTATTTAGGCGATTTCTTGTGTTCTTGAAAAGTACACTTGGACGATTAATAATTTCGAAGCTCTATCGCCAAGGCAAATAAGGAAATCACAGCTTGAGTGTCTGAAATTTAAAGCAAAGCTATACATTTAAACAAAAAATAATATCTTACCAGAAATTATCGAACATTAAAATAGACAAAAATCAGAAACAAGAAAGAACAAGAAAAAACAAGAAAGATGGATGTAAATGAATTAAGTTTTGTCTTCGGCAGACGATTCTTCCATTATTCGTCCGAAATGAATATTCTGCGTTCAGCAGTATAGGCTAAATACCAAATATTTGTATGTTGCATCTTTAAATTATAAGCAGCAATTGCTGTTTATTTTTGAAAATTTAATTTTTTTATTATAATTTTACAGTGCCGAGCATAATCTTGTAACTATTAAAATTTTGAAAACTCCTTGAAAAAGTTTTTTGCAATAACCGGACCCTTTTTGCACAAATTCATAAAAGCGGACCTGGTTGAAAGAATGTGAGTAATTTTTTCTAAATTTCACGAAAACCGGACCCTTCACATAATGTCTGGACAGACCCCTGCTTTTATAAGTACGCATTTTTTTAGTATTTATGTAAAGAATTCAAAATTCACATAAGAAGTAATTTTGATACGGAACGCATGTTTTTTAGTAAAAATTTTGGATTTTTATTTTTTTAAATTTTTTTTTTTTAAAATTTTATTTATTCGTGGAGCATGCACAATAATAGGGATAGTGTTTAATAATATATGGAAAAGAACTTTGCTTTATTGCCACATACTCACTCCTTTGACGTAATTTTAAATAACTTTTTTGACTAAATGCAGTTGAATTTTGTTGACACAGAACTCAGTTTCGATTTTCTTGACATGGATGATTATAGGCTTAATGGCATCGAAATTACATTGAAAAATATGTTTCTACGGCGTTAAACCACATTATATGGGTCGCTATTTCTGGTCTTCAAAATGGGAAGTTACTCGACCAGGAAAGGACTCAACAAGGCATAACAATTGACCAGGAATACACAACAAATTAAAAGCGTTGTTCTGCTGTGTAGTGCACAACAATTGACCAGGAATACACAACAAATAAAAATCGTTGTTCTGCTCTGTAGTGCTCAACAATGCACAACAATTGACCAGGAATACACAACAAATAAAAATCGTTGTTCTGCTGTGTAGTGCTCAACAATGCACAACAATTGACCAGGAATACACAGCAAATAAAAATCGTTGTTTTGCTGTGTAGTGCTCAACTTTTAATAACCGATATCCTTTTTTTCTCTCTTTTAATTGCCAATATTTTATTGCAAAATTCAAATCTTGCACGATCTAATCTATATCAACGATCATAATCTATATCAACACCTTCGAGTATTGAAGTGGGGCCGTTCAAATATCACGTGAGCTTGTAAGGGGAGAGGGATGTGTGATTAGCTTATTTTTGCTATCTAGGACGGAGGTGATGCTTACGTAAAATATTAAATTCACTTTATTTTTGAACTTCTAAAAGAGTAACAGGAAACTAGGGAGAAATTACCCTTGGGAAAGTTTCAAATTTAAAGTCAAGGTTAAATTTGAGGGAGAAAAAGTTAAAATGAGGCTTATAAGGGAAAAGTTTTAACCACATCAGAAATGAAACGCAAAAGATTATTACAGAATATTCTACTCAAAATTTTATAAAATAAATTAAAGAGTAAATTTTGTTTTATGCAAAGTTATATTTTTTATTTGAATTTAATCCTGAAATTAGATTACTTTCAGTAAAAGTAGGTTGTAAAACGAAGGGGTGTGGCAATTGTCGTAAGCAAGTGTAGAGGAGGGGCCATAATTTGTTTATTTTTACTAACAAAGGGGCAGAGCAATATTTGAACGACCCTAATCGTCCGGTTAAGTATTAAAACCTTATTTATTTACACACGGAGAAAAAAATTCTGCTAAAATTACCGTATCGTAATGACATTTCAGGTTAAAAAAATTCTGGTGAAATTACTGCATTGTAATGACATTTCAGGTTAAATAAAACAAGCCATAATTCTGGTTAATAAAACCAAAATATACAATATTTAAACCATTTGGTAATTTTTCCGTTTATATGTTAACGGTTTATCGAAAATTCTAGTTTTTAAAATTATAGTTTTCATTAGCACTCATTTCATAAAAAAATAAAATAACTGAAAATTAAATTAAACCGAATAAATGGTTTTTATGCCATGCTCTACGAAATCATAATGAAATTACCAAAATTTACCACGTTTATTAAATTTTTTTTACATATTATATCATTATATTTTATGGTTAGTTTAACCAAAATCGTTACTGAAGCGCTTTGGTAAAAATTACCGAATATTTTAGTTTTCCCATCGAACCACATGGTGTGTAGCGTTTTTAAAAAGTGCTTATTTTCGATTTGCTTTATTTAAAAGCCCTTAAAGGTGCTTTCTTCATTGGGTGTTTTTAAGAAGTGCTTAATTTTCCCTTCTTGAAAAGGAGATTTTTTCTTCTTTACCAAGACGATTTTTGCCATGTATTACGCAAAAGCGTGCTTTTAACATTCTTCTATTCAATGTTTGCACAATTCATTCAAGCACAATCTATTTCGGCTTACCGTCGGTCCATAGCGTATGAAAGAGCCAATTATTTTACATGTTTCATGCAATACTTGCGAGTCCGTATGTATATATATATATTAAGCTGGGTTCGGTGAGATTATTGCACTCGCATCTGCAACTCTGCTGTACTTTGCTAGGCATTCTCAATTTCAGTCTTCATTTTCCACCCTCTGATATCAAACCGAAAAATATCTCGATCATTTTATAATGGCTAATATAATCAAGAAAAGAGTTCTTTGTCAGAAACTAGTTATTGTATCGTGATCATGAGATTGGAAATCTCTAGTCTTTGAAAATTATTTTGCATTTTGTACTTAAAAGGTGCTTATTTTTTGTTGAATAATTTGGCTACGCACCCTGAACCAGACACACGGTTAATTTAACTATATTCTGGTAGTTTTGACTACACTTTTTTTTCTCAGCTTTGGAAATGCTTAAATTTAGTTCATTTTAGGAAAATTAAACTAAACTATCGAATTACAATGCATGCTTATATTAATGAAACAAAATATATCAACAGCATAAAAAGTAATTCTTTTCATTTTATGCTAAACGACTTATTAGTAACAATAAACTGAAAATTATTTAACAAAAAGTGATAACCTACCAAATTAGTGTGTAATTTTATACGCAAATTAATCGGATCTCTTAAAATATTTTCGCATTAATTATAATAATCTTAATCCGTGTCACACAACAATACTCCTTTAATAACCACTTTCCAACATATAAAATCCCCGGGCGTTTTGGAGTTAAATGCTTCATTAATATTAATGTCTTGTGAATTGTTTAACAACAGCTGAATTTGAACTTTTGGGGAGTCATCGATGAGGGCCACTTAGTTAATCAGCCGGGTTTAATGCTATTTAGATTAGAAATTTGTGTATTGCAGAACGGGCATGCTCCTGATGGTGGCTTCACGTGTTGATGATAGTTCCTATACCGAACCTTAAATCACAAAATAAGCATCGGGTCATTAAACCAGTTAATTAATTTATTCCGACCGTTTTAATTAAGGAATATCATCGCCATAGAGAATTTGAAAGGTACGCTGTGCGTTGAGGCATATTTGATGAGGTTTTCGCCGTTGATTAGGCTTCGAATTGAAAGATGTGTTATGTTTGGAATGCCCATGCTATTTTAGTTTTAAATTGTGGATATTTCTGGTTTGATAATAAAGCGTTTTAACGTTAAATTGATTTTCCGAAACCTACCATTTGGCTGTTTGCCGCTATTTCTATTTGGTATTCTCTGAATGTAGTATTTTTTTATGATTTTTTTTAATAGAAGCATTGATTTATGTGTATTGTTTATTTCACCCTCTTCCCAAACCTTCTACATGGACATTTACTGTAATGATTGTTTAATATTCTCAGACCGTTGCATTTTTTAGTCAGTTTGTGAATACAAGCACATTGTTGATTTAAAATTCTTCCAACATTTGTGATAAGGTGTAGCAAAGAATGGTTATGTATTATTGAAATTCCGTATCGAATAACTGTAAAAAGTTCCGGCACTCGGGGTGCCGGTACTTTTTACATTAAAATTCATTTTTACCGATACATGTTTTTATGTAATGTACTATAATTTTTACAGTAATAATTGCTGTAAAATCATTCTTTATTGAATAAATATTGCTGTAGAAATTACGGTATAATATTTTACGGGTGATAGTTTGAAAATAAAAGCCTTAAACAATGAATATGCTTATATTATTTATTTTATTCACTCTAAATCTTCTGCATGGGCAGTCATAGCAAAAAATTGTATATTATTTTCAAAATAGTGATATATTTTAGTCAGTGAATTAAAGTGTTACCTTTCTCATTAATCAGTTAGAGGTGACGAATTGATACTTTCAAGTTCTTCTGCTTGGATGTTAACTAAATTAAAAGCTATTCTTAGAATAATGATATTTTTAGCAATTTGTGAATAAAAGCATAGATCTATTTATATAATTTATTTCACATGTATTTAATATTTTGTTTGGACGTTTATTGTAATGAAATATGGGCGTTTATTGCTTAAATATTATCAGAATGGTGAGCTTTTTTTGTTGTTGGTCGATTTGTGAATGAAGCATACGTTTGTTTATTTTATATCATTTGTGAATGAAGCGTATATTTGTTTATAATATTTATAACACCTGAAAATTAGGCAGGCATCTGTTTATAATACTAATAACGCTTGTGAATGAAGCATACATTTGTTTATAATATTTATAACATTTGTGAATGAAGCATAAATCTATTTATAATATTTATAACATTTCTGAATGAAGGGTTTATCTGTTTTATTATTTATAACATCTATGAAAAAGCATAGATCTGCCTATAATATTTGTAATATTAGTGAATGAGAAAATATATCTGTTAATATTTTAATTATGTTTCTTTCTCCGCATTTGTGTTAACAGTAATGACTGCTTAAGTATTCTCAGAATGTTGGCATTTTTTTGGGGTGGGGGGTGGGGGGGGGGGNTGGGGGGTCAGTTTTTGAATTAAAACAAGTTCACAAAAGTATCGAAAATGATTTGAACCATTCCTGGCAGAGTTGTTTAATTTAAATCTTTAGATTCTGTCAAAATCTTAAAAGTAAAGCTTGTTTGTTTATTTAAATTTTTTGGAGTTAGTTTATTTTCCAAAAAATTGCAACTAACAGATGTATGACACAAAAAATTTGAAATATAACTTATTTTATTGTATTTTTTTAAAATTGTTATTCAAAAAATATAATTAAATGAACTTATTTATAATTAAAGGTATGCTTTTTAAATAAATTGTTTAAAATTTATTAAAATAAGTCAAATTTGATTTGCTGAAATCAAATTTCACCTGCAAAATCAGGTATATGTTTTTTTGGTTATTTTAAACAAAATATATTTTTATTAAATGAGTTCAAAGATTTTTTCCTTACTTTGTGTTAAAATTCAATTACAAAAGAGACGCCGGGAAAGCAGACGCGGTACCAAAACTCTATGAAAAGGAAAAAAATATTCTTAAAAGACTGAAATTGAATTTTATTCCTTTAACTTCTTAACGTTCATTTTCATTTTTTTTTGCCCTGAGATTCACTGCCAAAGAAAAGTCGTGAAACCGTATTATTTCACGCTCTGTTGGCTGCTTAGGTTTATTTGGTAGGTGAATATATCGGAGATTTAAATGAATCTTTTTCTTAAGCACACAAGCTATCCACTTTTTTTTTCTCTCTCCAGAAATGCGAACTTAACATTTGAATGTTCATTCGATTTGCATGGTTTCATCTTGAATTAAATTGATGTCTCTGAAAAAAGAGTGCTTGTTCTGGGAAAAATATTGAATAAATTATTAAAAACCGGAATAACAATCTTTTATGTTTCCAGTTTTAATTTTAATTTAATATAACAGAATGTCTCACAATCTGGAAAACCTCGAATTCTTTAAAAAGTCAAGAAAACTGATAATTTTTTTGGAAGAGTCAAGGAAATTTATCTTTTAAAGTTTATATAGTTCAAGAAATGTTGACTTT
Organism: Parasteatoda tepidariorum; assembly: GCF_043381705.1. NCBI lineage: Eukaryota > Metazoa > Arthropoda > Arachnida > Araneae > Theridiidae > Parasteatoda > Parasteatoda tepidariorum. Next base: position 51,072,729 of record NC_092205.1, read on the forward strand.
TCTTACAACTTTTAATTACTCTTTAGCTTTTTTTTTCTTCCAGACATTTATTGAGTGTTCCTTAATTATTACTTTTTGTGGTATACTTCTGAATTTCTAGTAAAAAATAATGCCCTTTGAGGTCGCAAAGTAATCTACTTATATAATGAGAGTTCCGAATTAATTATTTTTGTTGTATGCTCCTGAAATTATTGCCAAAAATAATGCCATTTAAAGTCAAAAAGCATAATTTAATTGTTATACCGTATAATCAGATCCAGCTCTAAGCATTCGCCACCTCGCCAAATGCGATAAAATCATAAATTTGGCGAAATAAAATTGTATTTTGGCGAAGGATTTTTTTCCACTGGAAAGAAAAATATATACCCAACTCGATACTCAAAATTACGTCAAAATGTACTTTTCTAACGGAATCAGTATTTTTTTGTTCGACAACGGTCATTTTCGGTCGATGTGCCGCATAATCAATTAGAATTGGATCCAAATAATATAAGCCTGGAACAAACAACCGTAAAATAGTTTTCTAAGGGAAAAAAATTAATAATAAAAAATTGTTAAGAGTTGCATTTGGCGAAGAGTTTCGAAAATTAGCGAATACTTTTGATATTTAGCTAATTTACTGGCTAATAATTTGAAATCACTGGCGCTGACCCTGTATAATTAATAATAATATTTATATATTATATTTATGAACGCTGCATTTACTCTTGACTATGCTACTGCCTTAAAGTTTTCTGATAAGAGTTTAACGCATTTAAAGATATAACCTTTACATTGAGTTTGTTTCGATGATTTCATACGTAACACCTTCTAAAAATCTTGTTCATTTAAGTGCCTTGTTCAGAAAGGAATAACATATTGGAACGTTTTATTTCTGGTCAATGCTGAAATTGCTTCGGATCCTCAGGGTGTGCTGACTACCTTTTAAAAAACTATGAATTAATAAATAAAATCCATTAGTGGAAAATGTACTAGTAGAATTACTTATTAAAATACTGAACTTTTAAGAAAAAGAAATCAGATAAAAGAAAGCAAATTGGCTTAAATTAAAAATGTTGAAACTGAAATATTAAAGATTCCGGAATTATTTGTTTTTCATTGCTCACTTTTTTACAGTAGGAAAATACTTACGAATCATGTTTACATGAAGGCGTTGTTTAAAACGGAATCAAATGTTGAGATGATTTATTTATAATAAATGTTAAAATAAAGGATCCGCAGACTATTGTCTGAAAACACCTATGAATAAATAAATAGCATCCATTTGTGAAAAATTCGTCTGTAGAATTATAAATAGAAATACTGAAATTTTTAAGAAAAAGGAATCAGATAGAAAGGGTTAAAGTAAAGTTATTAGTTTAAAATAAAAGTTTTGAAATTAAAATAGATAAGATTCCAGAACTATCTGTTTTATAGTGCTTAGTTTTTTTACAAAAAAAAAAAAAATACTTACTATGCATGTTTACATAAATGTGTAGTCCAGAACGAAAAAAAATTAAAATGCTTTATGTAATTGTTAATGCTAGAATTGTTTAACAGATCCCCAGGGTTCCACAGACTACCGTTTAAAAATCTATGAATTAATGAATAAAATTTATTTGTGGAAAAAGTATCAATTGAATTTAAAAAATACTGACATTTTGAAGAAAAAAAAAGGAATCGGAAAAAAGGGTTAAATTGATTTAAAGTAAAAATGTTGAAACTAAAATTCTAAAGATTCAGGAACTATCTGTTTTCACTGCTTAATTTTTTTTCAGCATGAAAATAGTTTCAAAGCATGCTAAAACTATTTAGCGCACCCCAAAAAATTGTTTCCGTTCTAAACAACACATAAATGTCTTGTTTAGAACGAAATAAAATATTAGAATGATTTATTTATAGTTTATGTTAAATTTGTTTAATGATACCTAAGGATCCTCGGACTACCGTATGAAAATGCATGAATCAAATATGATTTTGAAAAATTTGTCCGTCAAATTTATCGTATAAATACTACAATTTCGAAGAAAAGGATATCCGAGAAAAAGGGAAAATTCGGTATAAAAAAATAGACTTTGAAACTTACATATTTGAGGTCATGTAAGTTATCTGTTTTCACTGCTTTAGTTTTTATAGTAAAAAAAAACTCATTTATATCTTTTTTCGAGACACTAAGAAATTCTGGATGAATTTACGGTAAAAAGTACAGTCATTCAGGATATTGATTGATACTTTACCGTAAAATCCATTTTTATCGGAACATGTTACGGCACAAAAAATCTGATATACCATAATTTTTACTGTAATAATTACTGACGGAATCACTCTGAATTAAATAAAAATTCTGGTGAAAATTCTGGTATGATATTTTACGGAAAAAATAGATTTTATGGATGAAACACCCAATATGCTGGTACTTAATACCAGAATTTTTTACCATGTGGGCTACATGGGAAAAAAAATCTTTCATTTTGCATGCACATAAATTGTTTCGCACATTTCTAGGAAACATGATTTACAATCAATGCAATGACAATCTCTGTTCACTTCTAATGATGATGTTACGCCATTTGATATTAATTGTCTTTCATTAATTTGTAAGGTTTTATTATCTCTTGATCATTTCACTCCCAGATGCTGACTCCCAACGCTCATTACCGCGTCGCGATATCATCGGTCCATCGAACCCGAGAAGAGTTATTCATTTGACAGTTGCTTCTGAAGCTTAACGACTTAGTAAGTGAGGCTGATATCTACCACATCAATGCACTAAGTCTCTGTTTGTTACGTCTATGACAGTTAGTTTTGTAAATTATTTACCTTATGATTCAAGAAAAGTCACTATTTTATTGTAGGAAAAGTCAATTCTATTTTGTTGTAATTAGCTTATTTTAATATGAATGAATATGATATGGTTTTAAATGTCATTTCTGATTAAATTAGACCAATTCTTAATAATAATAATAATTCTAATAATAATAATAATTCTAATTATAATAATAATTCTAATAATAATAATAATTCTAATAGTAATAATAATTCTAATTAATAATTCTTCTTTAACCTCTGAACTGAACTTCTTCCGCTCGCTTGCTGCTAACCGCGGGTTTAATCCTTCGATGGTTGATTCAACTCTTGCTAAATTCACTACACTTAAATGCCTAATCCTTACAGAGTACTTGTTATTATACAATTTTTTCTCCCGTTTGTTATGAGATTGCTAATATTCTCTTCCGTTTTGATTTTAAGTCATTTTTTAGGCCTGTTAACAAAATTAAAATTTAAGTCTTCAGGGGTCTGTCTAGAAGAAATTTGGGTCCGTTAACGGACTCTTCACAAAATATTTTTTCATAAAAACGGACCCTTCACAAAATATTTTAACTTAAAAACGGACCCTTCACAAAATAATTTATCTTTTAATCGGACCCTTCACAAATTTGTTTATCTTCATTATTGTTTTGTTAATCGAATAAACCCTTCCCAGGAAGGGGGGGGGGAGAAAGAAAGACAGATGTAAACGAACTAAATTTTGTCTTCGGCAGACGCTACTTCCTTTGTTCGTCCGAAATGAATATTTTGTTTTCATCAGTATAGGCTAAATGCCAAATATTTATATGTTGCATCGCTAATTTAGTAGCTGCAATTGCTGTTTATTTTTTAAAATTTAATTTTTTTAATTATAATTTTACAGTGTTGAGCATAATCTTGTATGTCTTTACAATTTAAAAACTCCTTGAAAAAGTGTTTTTGCAATAACGGACCCTATTTGCCCAAATTCACAAAAGCGAACCTTGGATGAAAGAATGTGACTTAACGTTTATTTTATATTCACTAATTACGAGTAATTTTTTCACAATTTTACAAAAACGGACCTTTCACAAAATGTCTGGACAGACCCCTGGTCTTAAAGATACTATTTGTTTTGATAATCTTTGGGCATTCAACACTTTCGTCTTGGCTACATCGGACAAATTAGAGGCGTTTTTAAATTTAGACTTGAAGAACACGATAGATATGTCAGAATGCGAGAAATCATGATTCGCTGCATATTGTTGGAATCTAGGACATAAACTCAATTTCGACAGTGCCATTTTTTTCTCCACCCAGTCACATTAGCTCATCTTGATGCCTTGGAATCTTGTTTTATTCGTATGAATACTAATTCCCTTGTTAACGCATAAGTTCCTATCACCTCTGCATTGCGCGTGGAAATGCAGTCTACCCTGATTTGCCCTTCTACATCACAGTGGTTTTTCTCCTTACTGTTTTTTCATGTATATTTTTATTCTTTCTCGATTACTGATGTTTTTGTTTTTCTAGTTTTGATTCTCACCTTTATTTTTCGTTTGCAACTTAACGTTTTATTTTTCAAATTACTTCTGTTTCTTCTCATTCTTGTCTGCCAAGTCTTGAAAATGAGCGCTTGTTTTTGATTGGTGACAACGAATTGTAATTAATGTAATAATGAATAATGTATGGGATTAACCCATTTTCGGCCAAAGGTCGTAAACGCACCATTTCATTAAATATTTTTTTATTAGCCCTGTGACGTATATTTCCACTAATTTTATTTTTCTTATATTTTCAAGCGTATTTAAGATATCTTTAAAGTATTAGTAATTCAATTGGAGTGAACACTTCTGTTGAGAAATTTACAGAAAAAAAAGAAAAAAAGTGCTATTTTTGAACATAAAACGGTTATTGTCAAAGTCGAATTTTTTAAAATATGTAATTTATTCCCCTTGAGATTAATCATATGTTTTTATGATGGATTAAAGTTGCAAGTTCTGTAAATAAAATAAAAATAAAACAAATGACATTAAAAAGCTAATGTTCAACTAAGTCATTTGTTCATTGATTTTGCTAATAGTGCATATGTGCACCATTTTATTTCTTAAATAAATTATGATTTTTCATGCAACGAACTTTTCTTGTGCTTTAATGAATGTAATTTAAGCATATTTTAACGAAAATAATGCATTTTATAAAATTTCTATGCTTGACCTAAAATAGGTTAACATGATTAGAGATTATTTTGATTAGGAATCTTGGGTTAAATTTATCACGTGTGCAAGTTCGGGTTACATTTAAAACAAATTGGAACGATAAAAGAACCTGCAGAAAATTAGGTTAACGGAGGTTGTGATGTAGGTTAAGTTTACTTGTTTTAGCAAAACAATAATATTTTACTCAAAAGGTAAATTCAATTATGTGGTCAACTAAAAGGTGAATATCCCCATATCTCGTTTTATAAGAAAATAAAGGTTTATTTTATAATACTAGATACGGGTATTGTTGTTTAGAAGCCTCTGGTAACAAAAGTTTTTGTTAAATTATTTTACAAATATATTTGTCTTAAAAATGTGCAACAAGTATCAATACATCACTGTATATCTCTATTATGTTAAAACTACCGAAGCATGATATATTTTGAAGGTCATCGCAAATTTTTTAACTGGTTAAAAAAAATTTCTTCACTAAACAAAATATCTCTGAACCTTGAAGCAGATAGCTGAAGCATATAAGCAAAAAAATTTTGTTTTGTTTGGTTATTGTTTAGGAATTAAATTAAATGGGTAACGGGTAAATTTGTTAGAGGTACAACGGTTTAGTGCTTACTGCTAAATTTTAAGCCTGATAAAAACAATTATGTCTTCTCTCTAAAAAAATGTGACCGAAGTCATCGATGTCTTATTCGACAAAGCAAATAGTAATTTTAAATTTTGATTTAAACTGGTAAGATTTAATCCAGGGGATTCTATATTGTTAGTGTGTTATGACCATGGTAATGACGCCATGGTAATGACGGGAGGGATTCTAACAGGTGCTCAAATTTCTTTTCATGATAAAATTTTTATATAAGATTTTAAAAATAAGTATTCCGTTTTCTACGCTGTGAGTGTTATCCAACTGCTATGCTTGCAATTTATGTTATACTCTTGGTTTAGGCCAGTGAACTCACCTATTTAAGCAGTTTTCATAGCATTTCTTTTTTTACATGAAAATTTACTGATTTAATTAAAGTGTTCTCGCAACAGCTTGCTATGAACGGGGGATAGGCACGGAGGTTAAGAGGACTTCGTAGGAAACGTTTCATCGCAAATTCTGTTTCACCTTCATATTTAATATAAAATTTTAAGTATGGAAAAAGTGACTTCAGGCAATCCTAGAATAAGCCATGAAGTTTCAATTGCTGAAAAAAAAAATTAAAATTATCAAAAGGCGAGTGAACTATTTGAAGAGGAGCTCCCCCATTGGCAGCCACTGAGGATCAAACCCCAATCTTCCCAATGACAGTTTAGGTCCTTTTACCTCTGAGCCATCGCGGCTCAACAGTTAAAGTACCCCACAATTAATGTAGATCTTTAGAATTTTGTGAATAGTTTTTTATAAAAAAATTATTCACTTCTCATCATCAGGGGTCTGTTTAGAAGAAATTTGGGTCCGTTAACGTACCCTTCACAAAATATCTTTTCATAAAAACGATCCCTTCACAAAATAATTTATCATTTAATCGGACCCTTTACAAATTTGTTAATCTTCTTTATTGTTTTGTTAATCGAATAAACCCTTCACAGGGGAGGGGGGAGGAGAAAGACAGATGTAAACGAACTAAGTTTTGTCTTCGGCAGACGCTTCTACCTTTATTCGTCCGAAATGAATATACTGCGTTCAGCAGTATAGGCTAAATACCAAATATTTATATGTTGCATCTCTAATTTAGTAGCAGAAATTGCTGTTTATTTTTTAAAATTTAATTTTTTTAATTATAATTTTGCAGTGTTGAGCATAATCTTGTATCTTTTTACAATTTAAAAACACCTTGAAGAAGTTTTTTGCAACAACAAGACCCTATTTGCACAAATTCACAAAAGCAGGACCCTATTTGCACAAATTCACAAAAGTGGGATCCTGGTTGAAAGAATGTGACTTAACGTTTATTTCATATTCACAAATTACGAGTAATTTTTTCACAATTTTACAAAAACGGACCTTTCACAAAATGTCTGGACAGACCCCTGATCATGGTAACTATTTCTCTGTATAATTAGAAGCATGGAATTTTAAATCGAATTAGCTGATTGTTTACAAGCGGAGCTAACTCAGTTTGATTTTTCCATTATTTTTTTTAACTATAAAACATTGTAACTTCATTGGTATTGTAAAAGTTAAAATCGAATTTGCATAAATCTAAACAACCATGTATTTTTATAGATATCACCCTCTGTAAAAAGCTCTTTGTTTCCATCTCAAACGCTGTTGCAAAGCAAATAATCCATTCGATTAATGGATCTTAGCGATTTTACCTCCTCAACCAATTAGTTGAGGAAATTCATTAGAAACAAACCAATTGCTATTTATTTCTTTCGATTTTGTCATGCCGGATCTTTTCTTCTGGCGCCGTCGTGTTTAATGACCCCGCTGCCGGACAGTAATTTGGAAAAGATCATGATAATCCCCAGGACTTTGATGCGGAAGACTACATGGACCTGATCCTATAATGATCGCAGGAATATCCTTCCGACTGGATTCCAGAGCATTATACTATGTCTTTTCGAATGAAATCTTATTCGTATTTCAAGCTCAGGGGGAAAGAAATAGCCAAGTGTTATGGTCATTCGATAAAATTCCGGTTATTAAATTGAAGGTTTCAATCTAGAATCCTCCTAAAATATTTCGTTATATTTACTAGAGTAAAACTTTCCAAGATTCTGATTTTCACGATCGTAGGAAGTGTGTTATTTAAATACCTTCAGTATGATGAATCTGTCATTAATAATTTATGCAAATTTTTTTCTTGTAAAAATACAACATTTAATTCTAAAATTCAAAAAAATCAACATATGATTGCATACAGTATACTTATTTATAATTTATATTTATAAAAAGGCTTTATTTTGTATTTTCAGAATTTTTATTATTTTTTTTAAAGTTTATAATTACTATTTTCTATATTTTGAAACAAGAATATTTACATATTCGCCGCCTTTGGCGACCAGCTTGATCATCTTTTAAAGTTATCTTATAAAACATGTAAACTTCTATGTTAATCAAGCCGAATGCACAGTACAGCAGTATTTAAATATTCGAATTCTCCAACCCACCCCCTTCCATCCTAACGCCTTAAAAAGTGTTGAACATTAATTGACAAAATATTTTAATCGTCTAGCTGTTGTTTCTCCCGGCTTAAACCGCGCAGAAGCATTTTAATTTCAATTATAACTATTTTCAAGAAATGTTCGTGTTAAAGTTCTTAAACTATTTAACTTTAGTAATTCAATAGATTAAAATCTGTCCGGTTCCTATTAAGTCACACAAATCACCGTAAGTATGAGTTATGGACATTCAAGCATAGTAGACAAGAGGAGCATTTTATTTTATTTTATAACTGTCGTTGAACAGCAGACCCAATTTTGGGTTTACGACCATTAATGTTTTCCGTAGTCTTGTAATTTTGAACCCATTCCAGAAAACAAGGGAACTCCTGTTCAAGCATTAGGAGAAAATTGCATTCGTGGAGGACTTTTTGATGGAACTTGACTGCATTGCGTTACATGGAAAGGAAAACCGCGAAAACCTTCCATGGTTAGCCTGATGGGAAGGGGACTTTAACCCATGATCCATCTATCACTGAGGATATTTTACGTTAGCACCGTGATTGGAACGAGTCGGATGCGGAATTCGTATCGACCAGCCATCGCTGGGATTCGAACCAGGTTCACCTCATTGAAAGGCGAATGCTCTTACCTCAGAGCCATCACGGCTCCAGAAGAAGTAATAAAATTAAATCCATCTGAAGTCGTGAGGCAAAAACTTTAAAAAAAAACTAAAAAAAAAACTAACCCTAGTACTCCATTACGTGCTGTACTACTTCCTTACGCACCTCTCGAGCCTTAACTTGATAGATATAAGCTGTTGCTAGAAAAAGGCTAGTTCTGTAACCTATAATCGGTATGACAATATGCGGCATCATATCACCGTTTATATTAAAAATTTCTACAGCCATTTTTTGAAAGGATCAAAAATGAATTTAAATAATTACTTCCTCACTAAGTTATTACTTCCATAAAAATACAATATTATCCTAAATAAATTCTTAACGTTTTAAAAATTATTCTAAATAAATACTTAACGTAAAACTAACTATTCAGCACTACTTAATTAATTATTTAAGACAAATACCCTAGTCTGTCTTCCATAGATGATTGAAATTGAGAGCTGACCAAAATTCGTTGTGCGAAATATGCAATACACATTGAGGTTACATAGCTATCAAATTATAGAATACTTATGGATATATTTAATTACTTATCTACTATCCTTGCAAGAATTAAATGCTATTTTAAAAACATTAACTATTAAATTTTATAAGTTTCATACATCAAGTTTGCGGATTTTCCTACTAAGTTGCATTTATCATTTCAGCTAAACTATGTGATAATTGAATTTTAAAGGTTAATTAGATTATGCGATATACTTTTCAACCAGCTGGAAAATAATTAGTATTCTTTTAAGTAGAGAATTCTTTTTAGAATTCTCTACTAACGAAGTACTTTTAAAAATATAGTTGTTCTGAAGAGGCTTACTATAAACCTTCTCTAACTGTTAATGTTTTTAACTATTGTTAGAAACTATATTTTTATCATTTGCCATCAGTAAGTTTAATTGAGTCTTACTTTCGCTTAATTTACTAAACTCGAACTAAAGCAACTAATTTTCTTACTCGTTTTTAGCCAGATGATGACCTTAAGCCTTCAATTAAAAACAATTAGTTTAGTTTAGTTAAGAGGGTTTCATGACAAAATAGGCTCAAAATTAAAATAAAGATACTTACTATTATAATCCTTTTTAGTTTGGAGGGTTCTCTTGAAGGAAATAAGTCATAGGTTGAAAAATATGTTGTTTTAAATTTTAAAATATATTTGAAGAAAATAATCTATCCTTTTATTTGAGTAATATATTTTTATATCCTTGTTTTTAAAAAGTTATATTATTATATGAAAGATGGCGGTATCCTTTTTGTTAATCATCATTTCTATTAAAACCTGCAACCTTTTTCCCTTTTTTTCTATAAAAAGACGAAGGATTTTTTTAAATATTCCTATTCTTGCATTTGAAACGTAAGCAAACACTTCTTTGAGTAAAGTTAATTTCTCAAAGAAGTGTTTGCTCACGTTTTAAATGCAAGAACGCATTTGTTAAATTTTGTTAAATCTTATACAAAGTTAAATTTTTTTTCGCTCAGTTGTTGATCGATTAAGATTATTAATTAATTTTCGATGCCAACGTCAACCTTCAGAAATTCATAATTTAGTTTATTAATCTATTAAATATTATGACAATTCGTTTAAAAAATATGATTTTATGTTTAGTCGTGTTTAAAAAAATTAACTCCCTTGACATCTAATGACCATAAATGGAGATATATTTATATATGCGATTTTCTTATCATCCATACATTTCTCCTATTTCATTGGAATTTCATAATTTTTTTCGCGCAATCTTTTTAAATACATAATTATTATAAATATTAAAATATTTAACTAGGTTAACTATTTATTTACATTTACAAGAGAGCAGCAGTGGCTCAGGAAGTGGAGAGTTCACCTCTCGATAAGGTGGCCAAGGTTAATATGAACTCTTCTTCCAGCTCACTCCGCTGACATGAAATATCTTCATTGGTAGACAGATCATAAGTTCGAATCCACTTACCACTGGGTTAACTGTGAAGTATTCCGTGGTTTCCCTCTCCATGTAATGCAAATGCGGGTTATTTCCATCAAAAAGTTCTCCACGAAGCTAGTTTGTCCCAGTGTTTGATCTAAGAGTTCCCTTGTCTTCTGGGTAGGGTTCACAATTTCAAGGCTACGGAGTTAAACATTGATAGTCGTAAAATTAGAATTGGGTGAACTGTTCAACGCTGGCAATAAAATTACAAATAGAAATGTATAGTCAAAATGTTACAATTAGAATATTTACGATTTAAATTACGATACGAATTACATCAATTATTTCAACCCCAATCTATTTTGGCGTATTGTCAGTCTGTAGCGTATGAAAACGCCATTTGTTTTACATGATTCAAAATTTCATGATTTTTGACAATTGTCAAGAGCAATGCCAAAAGGTTTTTTTTTGCGAGACATAACGGTTAAAACCAGATGAAACCGTCAATTGTCAAAAACTTTCCAACTCTGCCTAACTATGATATTTTTTAAAGTGCTTAAAAATATTTTTTGAGTGCTTGTAAAGTCCTTAAAAGGTGCTTATTTTTGTTGAATAATTTGGCTGCGCTCCCTGCTTTTTTTCCTTCAAATATCAATTCCGCTTACCAGATAACGAAGTTCGTATTTTTTAAAATTAAATATCTATTTTTCACATTGCTATTATATGGTCCCCCATCACCCTTGTATCTTTTATGTTAAATCCCAAAGAGCAAAGAAATGTCACTAAATTGAAAATATGTTCATAAAATAGATAAAAAAAATTTTGAATTTATTCGAGAATATTAATTCAACTCATATTTCAAAAACCTACACGGTGCTTGCTGCTGAATATTGTGAGCCATTATGCTAAGTGAAATCCTGTTTATAAAATGTGCTCGGCACTTTTCCGGGATCTTTTTATATGAATAATTCATACGGTCATATCCTTCCAAAACATTTACACATTTTGTTATCATATATTTGAAATGGATACCTTGCAAAATGTATTTGAAGACATGTTCAATATCAATAGTTGTTGGAGGAAAAAGAACACTTTTTTTAGACATTTAAATATTTTCTCCAATTTTGTTTGAACTTGCTGTGTGAAAGGTATAGCACAGAAATCAAACACTGTAAAAAAGATTTTTTTTTTAAATTGTGAAAAAAGTGTCAAAATAACTCCGAAACAAATATAATGGAATTTGAAAACCCATGTACTCATTTTTTTAGTATAGTGACTTGCTCAAAATCGAGTAGTCTCAAAAATGACTGACTCATCTTTGTTGAATGGGACAAACTTTAAACTTTATTAGTTTATAACGATCAAATAAATATTCGAAGGTAAAAACTAATTGGATGAAAGTTTTACTGCATTTACGTTCTTTCCAAAATTTATTTCAAGAATAAAGAATGTCTTCAGACAGGTAATCAACACTTACCTTGACGCCATGTTTATTTACAAATGAAGACAGATTCTCAAAGCTGTTTCAATTTTGAGCATCTCATTATATTCAATAAAAAGTGCATGTGGTTTTCAAATTCGACTTTATTTGTTTCGGCACACTTTTTCTCAGTTTTGAGAAATCCTTTTTTACAGTAAAATATCTAAGTTAGAGGTTTATTTTCCGGCATTAATACCTGATTTTTTCTTCCTTCAAAACTTGTCTCTAAAGCTCTTTAAGATCTGTAAATAAAAATATGTAAGAATCTGCACCTGTTTGCTAAAATGATATAAAATAAAACTCATGAGTTGACTTCCTTGGCATGTTGATCCTTTGTTTAAGTTGGTCTCGATAAGCTGACCATTTGCAATAAAAGATCACAAGTTATACCTCTACAAGTTTAATTGTGTAAGAACTGTTTTTTAAGTGCATTTATATTTTTTTTATTAAAAAGTAAATGAAAAAGCAATTGTTAATACTAGGACACCTTGCATTGCATCTCCGACAATTTCTAGTTAGGCGACAACGAAACCTCACTGCGCCTACGGTTTTCATATTTTTGATAGGCGGTTCAATTTACGAGCAGCCGTTTTCTACACTAACCAAATAAGACACGAAAATTATTGTTTACGGTGTTTATTTTCGTGGCCTACTTTATTGCAGCTATTTTGTGCTGTATTTGTGGAAATCTAGTGTTGCTCATGCTGATTTTTATATCTAAGATTACTCAAAAAGGTAGTATGTGGTCATCGTTAAAAAATATCGCTAACTTTACTGAACAATGTTAATGTAGTTGATCATACAAAGAAAAAAAAAATGGTTTTCGGGTTCACTGGACCCACTTGGTAATTCCGAGAGTCAATATTTCAATTCATTAGTTGAACCACAGGATTTTTAATTTTTTAAATAATTAAAATTTTCAAGAGTTGAATATCTCCTTGAAAAATTCAAATAGACAGTGTTTCTTTTTTTTCCTCCTCTTTACTAATCAAAAGAAGAAACAGATAGAATGTCAAGGCTAATGATCTTAAGCACGCTTTTGTTAAACCACACAACTCAGTTGTTAGTCTTCCACAGGTTCTGACAATTTTCTTTTCTTTGAACAATATCTTGGCTCTGTCTTTCGAAAATCGCTATCAAAAGCCTTTTTTTTGTCAAAGTAAAGCACCAGATAACTGAAAATGCCTTTTTTTTGTAGTTTTGTAACGAAAAAAATCTAGTAGATATGTAAGCATAATTAGATTGAATTTTATATTTTTTTTGTCTTTAAAACGTATAAGTTCAGTCTTACAAAAAACACAGAATTTCTTAACATGTTGAAATGGTCCGTGTACATCGATTTTTGAGGATTAATTATTCTAGTTCGTTAGCGATTCAACCAGTTCCTTTCGATCCTCAAAAATTTTGCTGATATTCTCTAGAATGTTTAATGAATTCATCTTAAGAGTATTTACTTCCATTATTTATTTATTTTTTGCTTCACTATAATAGTATAACACACATTTGTTGATTAAAAGAAGTTCAATACAATTGCCCATATTCAATTCGCCCATAAACATCAATTCGCCCATTAACATCAAATTTTTCTGCTTAACCAGAGAGTTTCGAATGTTAAGTTAAGCTTATTTCAGAATTATTAAGTGTTAGCTACTAAACGATTTTTTTTTGTCAGATGTAAAATTTCTTCTTTTATATTTCATACAGAGTTCTCTCTAGATATAAAAAAGGGCGGGATGCTTCCTCACAAAAAAGAACACTTTGAGTTTCGAAAGGTCACTCGCTTAACCACCGTTAAAATGTATCAAAATGTGTAATATTTAGCAATTACTGAATTCGATCCTCGATTTTTAAATTATCCTATTTTACGTGTATATTTCACAAAGTAATTTCCCCCCATTATCAAAATAACAGAAAAATTATGAAGCTTTTGAAAAATAAGTAAAAGCAAGTTAAAAGACAATCTTTGTACAAATTTTCTTAAAAAACAGTAAACTGAAACAGATGATTATTTGATAAACAACTTGAAAGCTTTATACGTACATTTATATATATTAAAGTGAAAATTATGAGAAAATAAACATTTAAAGGTGCATTTTTAAATAGAAGCTACTTGTTTAAACAAAAATTATGGTAAAATTTAAAATAACTAAAAAATTCATTAATATAACCCCTCCAAAAAAACTAATAAAAATGTAACCAGTTGAGAATACTCCTAACAAAGTAAATATTGATAATAGCTATCAGAATTTATTTATTTATTTATTCTGAATAATTAATGTAATTTTTCCAGTGTGTAACTATTATCTTATCAGTGAATTTTATTTAAATGGAATATGTAAACTGAAAACAATAAGCCCATATAATTTATTTAGATGTAAGAGTACATATTTATATTTATAATTTATCTAGTTGTAAGAGTATATATTTATATTTATTTAAAAAAATGGGACAATCCTTTTAAAAAGGAAATATTATAGTAGGTAAATAGATTTTAACCTTTTGTATAAAAGTAAAATAAGAAGAGTTATTTTTTTAAAAAGAAAGTAAATATGAAAGAAAACTTTAAACTTTTTGTACAATATTAAATTTTATGCTTTTAAATTTAAGCTAATACGGGTTGAACAATTGTACTGGTCATTTTTAGACTTCGATTACTTTTTGCTCTTTTCAGTGTTCCGAGAAAAAAAGTATACTTTTTCCAAAATAAATCTCAACTTTGGTTAATAATCTGATTTAATGGTAAATATCTCTGAAACATTTAATCCAAATTATAGAAAGGAAAAAAAACTCATGAGGATTTCTTAGAAGCCGAATATCTTGTGAATTTTAACTGTATACAACAACAAAAGGAAAATCTTACTAAAATGAAGGAATGAAATTGAAAGTTAAAGTTAAATAATTATCGATAACTAAATAAATCGGAAGTGACTTTCTATGAAAACATTTGGTTAAGAAAACAACCTTTTTCTAAAAAAATAAAATAAAAAGGCAGTGCTTTTAAGGGATGGCGGTTTATTTTTACAAAACATGTCAACGAGGGCGCATTTATAGAGATCTAAGGGGAGGCAGGGCGAGTCGCCCTTTTGAAAGTTTAGGGAGAACGCTGATTTCATACCACACTTCACTGTTTCTGTTCAAGATAATATCCCATTTTTCGATTAAAAAGCTGATCGAAATTCAAAATAAATGAAGTTTGTACTTAATTTCTTAATTAATTCCTCGATTGACTTTCTACTTGCATTATTTATTTCCAGTTTTACTGCTATAGCATGCGCGTGTTTTTCCATTAAAAGAAGTTCTAGATAAGCACCCATTTTCCCCTTAACAATGGGACAGTTTCAGTAGCTAAGTTGGGTTAATTTCAGAATGAGTCTCTTAAATCTGAGCTAAATTTCTAAACGAATTCTTCCAATGACTTTCTACTGGTATTTATTTCCAGCGTTACTGTTATCACTGTTTACTGAAAGAAGTTCAAGATAAATTCCAATTCTATTTGTAACCATACGAAAGTTTCATTAGCAAAGTTGAGTTATTAGAATGATTCAATTAAATGTGAGCTAAATTTTAAAATGAATTCTCCCTGTGACTTTCGACTGATAACATTTGTTTCCGGTTTTACTGTTATCACATTACACATGTCTGTACTTGAAAAGAAATTTCAAGATAATCGTCCATTCTCCCGTATATGATCAAAGATAACCTTCCATTTTGGGCACACAAATCTTAACAAAAGTATCGATTAAAATGCTGATCGAATTTCAAAATAATAAGTTTGAGTTTAATCTCTAAAGGAATTCTTCGTATGACTTTCTATTTTTATTTTATTTTTCCAGCTTTACTGTTATAGTAACATGTGTTTGTTCATTTAAAAAAGTTCAAGATAATCAATCGCCCATTTTTCTGCAACAATGGGACAGTTCCAGTAGCAAAGTTGAGTTAATTTCAGAATGATTTCATCAAACGTGAACTAAATTTCTAAATGAATTTTTAGAATGTCTTCTTACTGGTAATATTTATTTCCGGCTCTACTGTTACTGTTATAGCATAGCAATTGTTTGTTCGTTAAACCAACTTCAAGATAATCGCCTATTTTTCCGCTTTCAATGGGACAGTTCCAGTAGCAAAGTTGAGTTAATTTCAGAATGATTCCATCAAATATGAACTAAATTTCTAAATGAATTTTTAGAATGACTTCTTACTGGTAACATTTATTTCCGACTCTACTGTTATAACATAGCACTTGTTCGTTCGTTAAACCAACTTCAACACAATCGCCCATTTTTCTGCTACAATGGGACAGTTCCAGTAGCAAAGTTGAGTTAATTTCAGAATGATTTCATCAAATATGAACTAAATTTCTAAATGAATTTTTAGAATGACTTCTTACTGGTAACATTTATTTCCGGCTCTATTGTTATAGCATAGCACTTGTTCGTTCGTTAAACCAACTTCAAGATAATCGCCTGTTTTTCCTCTTTCAATGGACAGTTTCAATAGCAAAGTTGACTTAATTTCAGAATGATTTCATTAAATGTGAACTAAATTTCTAAATGAATTCCTCGATGGAAAACTTTTCTGCTTGTTTATTTTACATCATGCTTTTACTGCTTCCGTTTAAGTCCAAGACAGTCTTCCATTCTCTGGTACTTTTTCTTTCTACGCCTGCTTAAAATGTTTCGATCACATTTTTTCTTAATCTAATGAAAGCGATTAGGCTCCTTTAAATGACGGCTTAACAAATTATGCGCTGATTCTTACTACTCTTTCATTTACTAGAAATGTGGGTGGCGAGAGTTTTAAGAGGACAGCTCTTTGTGATTCCACAGGATGCCGCCGTTTAACGATCTTGACTCTTCCCCCTATCATCAAAGTAAATTACATTTCGGAAAAACGGATTGGACTAACTGCGACCGTGTTTCCTTCCGACTTCTATAAAAAAAGATAAAAGGAAGAAGTAAACATACAAAAAAGTAAATGACTGAACAGAAAGGAATGGGGATATAAAGAAAAATGAAATCATGGAGGATAACTTCTATATTTTTCTGTTCGATCAGATGATGGATGTATCTTGAGAGGTTGGATGACTTTTCGTTTTATCGTCCAGCGAACCCCATCGGATTTTCGAAAGCTTTCAGTTCTTCGAATTCAACTTATTATTTTAAAAAAAATCACAAATCGCCGATTGGAGGTGAGAGTTTTTTGTGAGTTGTTCTGATTTTCCTATTTATTGAAAAGAAAGTAAATCCATCTAGGGAAGTTACAATTCGATATGATGGACGATTGGAGTTTCTGTCTGGTATCATTGTTTTTTACCCCCTCTTTATTCTATATTATTTTTTCTTCTTCATATCTTAGTCTTAGATGAGGAATTTAAGCATGGACTAGATGTCGGTAAAATGTCTGACCTGTCTCCGAAATGTAATATGTTTGTTATTATTATTATCTATCAAGATCGTTTTTCTTCTTCTTGCAACTACTGTAGCTGATTTGAAGTAAATTTTTATTTTGAAACTTGGTCTTCTTTTGACTATACTGGAATTTTGACTGGGAAAAGAAAACGCTCTCTAAGATTTTTTGGTTCAATTTCGGATTTTATTTTCTCATTATTTTTTATTTTTTAACAAACTTCTGACCGTTGAATGGTCGTTCTACAGCACAATATAGGGCAAGATCAGGAAAGTTTGCTTCGAGCCAGTGGTAGCATTTTAACTAGGGCTACTTAATCAAAAGTTAAAAAGTTTTAAAAAATTAAAAAATCTTACTAATTTTAAGCATTTTTTTAAAATATAGAACACTTTAGAAAGTTCATTTCTAAAATGATAAAATAATTATAAAAAATGAAAAAAAAGCTGGGAGTTAATTGATTTTTGGAGTATTATAAAATATTAATAATTCCATAGTTATTAAAAAATTACAATAAAATTCACATGGTATGCATTTTCTATGAAACACGTGGCTATCGTATGACGACTTGCACTTAATTTTTAAATTGCCACTCGTTATATTTAGTAGCCCTTTAACCAACGGCTACCGTTAATTTTGCTTTATACAGCACAATACCGAATAAAGGCTACGATTAACGAAATAAAGGCTACGATTCACAAGATAAAGAAAAAAATAATGCACCATAACTTTTGAAACATTTTGCTATTTTAACTTATACATTTGAGACAATAAATATATTAAAAGGATTATTTTGAAGAAATACGTTTTTCTGTATGTACAATTTTAAAATTTAGTTTTATTTATTTATTTAAACAAGCGGAATACGGTTTGGCAGCACTGCACTAATATAATTCATAAGAAGAAGAGTATTGCATTACATCCTTAGAAGTCAGCTCTGTCTATGGTCCTGATTATTGCAGTCTTAATTCCATAAAGCTATCTATGAAAGATTTCCCCACTGTATCACATTATCGTTGTATCATCAACGATTTAGAATCATTTTAGGATCATTAACGCATTAGCATCTTATTAGTAGTAACACAGTATCACTTTACGGTTTTTTAAAAATTTTTTTAATGAAAAACTTGAATCTTGTAGTCATCGAATTAACACTTTTAATTCCTTTTAAATCAATCTTATGATTTCTTTTTTATCGGGAAAGAGTTTAAATCTGCAGAAGATTATGGAAGCAAACACTTAAAATCCCATTAATCCATAGATGGATTTCATTGACATTTCGATATAAAATGCAGCTATGAATGAGTTATAATATATGATCTGTCTTTTTATGAATAAATGTATACAGTTTTCTCCATAATAAATAACTCCATAATCTATCTTTTATCGGCATTAAAATTCTTTATAATTCTTTCGTTTTAAGAATTTTATTCAAACATTTTTTATTATTAAAAAGAACTAGTCTCTGAAACTTCAAAGACATTTCCCATTAGATTTATATACTTGAAAACTTTTGGAAAATATCCAGGGGCAAATGAAAGGTTGTAGTAATGCTAGAGAAAAACTTCCTTTTCATACACATCTGTGCATCAAACAGTTGAGTAGGTTCTTTTAGGTCATTTTTTCCCTTTTTTAAGCATTAGGAACTTGATTTTTCTCTTCATTCCCGTGGAGCTGTAGTGGTGTTTTTTAGAATTTGGCCTCTGTAGAACTTCAAAACACTTACTTACCTGTCTTTAGAAAGTCGCTGTGAAGGAAAAAAAATACCCCTGCCCCCCTTTACGTATTTTTTTCTTTTATAGTCCGTCCACTTCTTTTTAGATTTAAAACATGTTATTCGTACTTCAGTTTTTGTTTTTTTTTCAAAACTTCTTTTCGAAAGTTGTTGCTTAAGAATTATCTTAAAAAAGAGAGTTCCACTTAAAGTTTTAAAGCGATATTTCATATAAAAAAAAAAGATTTCGGGATTTTGGATAGTTAAAATATATATTTATATTTGGATTCTCGCAATGAAATTTTAAAGCTTACGTAAAAAATATAGATTCCCTCTTTTTTTTCTTCTATGAGATTCTAGCATCAAAAGCTTAAAAACTCGCAGCTATTTTGTCATAAATTGATACTAGAAATATATTTCCTTTGCGTCAAATTTTTAAAATGTTAAGCTAAATATTCATCTAATGTGGGTTTAAATACTCAACTCTGTTAAAGAGAAACTCTGGAAATTAAATAATACTGAATATTCTTTAAATTGAAAGAAAGAAAATTCATCCAGGGGTCTGTCCAGACATTTTGTGAAAGGTCCGTTTTTGTAAAATTGTAAAAAAATTAATCATAATTTGTGAATACGTAATTTGTATTAATCGAACATTATTTCAGTTTAAACAAATCCAGGGGTCTGTCCAGACATTTTGTGAAAGGTCCGTTTTTTGTAAAATTGTGAAAAAATTACTCGTAATTTGTGAATATAAAGTAAACGTTAAGTCACATTTTTAACCCAGGGTCCGCTTTTGTGAATTTGTGCAAATAGGGTCCGTTATTGCAAAAAAACTTTTTCAAGGAGTTTTTAAATTGTAAAGGCATCAAGATTATGCTCAACACTGTTAAATTATAATTAAAAAAATTCAATTAAAAAAAATAAACAGCAATTACAGCTACTAAATTAGTGATGCAACATATAAATTATTTGGTATTTAGCCTATACTGCTGAACGCAGAACATTCATTACGGACGAATAAAGGAAGAAGCATCTGCCGAAGACAAAATTTAGTTCGTTTACATTTGTCTTTCTGTCACATTTCTCTTCTGTTACATTTGTCAACCCTTCCTGGGAAGGGTTTATTCGATTAACAAAACAATAATGAAGATAAACAAATTTGTGAAGGGTCCGATTAAAAGATAAATTATTTTGTGAAGGGTCCGTTTTTAAGTTAAAATATTTTGTGAAGGGTCCGTTTTTATGAAAAGATATTTTGTGAAGGGTCCGTCAACGGACCCAAATTTCTTCTAAACAGACCCTTGTCTTCTCTAAGCCATTTGGTTTTTAACAATGTAAATTAAAGCATCTTATGAACACAGTACTCACAAGAATGAAAAGTAGTTTAAGGGATTTAATGAGGGGCAAGGATGAAATGGGGCAGAATAAGCATTTCTTGTGTGACCATTCTGAAATTACTGCACAATAACCGGTAGCAGCTTGTCAGTACAGTTTTTTACCATTACGGTTGATACCGTTTACAACCGGTACGGTTGAAAATCGTGTATATAAGGATTTCTAACCATCTACATGTTGTATAGTTTCTAAAAGGAAATTTAAACGGACATGAGAGATCTGTGGTTGCTACGACATTTATGCGTGAATGATAGTATTGTATTCTAATAGTTCAGAGTCACCAATTGAAGAATGCAGGACACAGTAAACTTATCATGTATTGAGGGAGTGAAAGAAGTATTGCAGTATCAATGTTGCTGTATCATCGATGGTCATGATATTGTCCGATTAGCCCTCTTAATTACAGTACTCAGCTGAACGTGGGAAAAAATGGCTTCATAAGATGGGCCTAGCTGGCGCGGATAGAATTCTGGTTGCTTAATCGTATTAGGAAAAAAAAAAAAAAACAGTCAATAAGCGTTTTTCCACTCACTTAACAGTTTGAATATCATCTCTTTGATGGTTATTTGGCAGTTTCGCTCGAATACGGTAAAATAACTATCAAATAAATTGTTATTTTACCATTTTTACCGAGAAATTTCTAACAGTGTAACAACGACTTTTGTTTAAATAAAAAACTAATAAATGATTACAGTTAGCGTTTTTTAAAAAGTGCTTAAAGGTGCTTATTTTTGATTTACGTTTTTAAAATCCCTTAAAGGTGCTTTTTTTAATTTGGGGTATGTAAAAAGTACTTAATTTTCTATCCTATCTTTTAAAAAAATATTTTTTTCTTTGCCGTGTCGATTATCGTTCAAAATTACAAAAAATGCTTAATTTAATTTTTATCTCTGCAATATTTACCAGAATCTAGTTATTTTAACATAATTTTGTAAAATTTTTAAAAATGTTTCTGATTTTTATTGATTTTATGTTTATAACTTAAGAACTTTAAACGATAGAAGAAAATTTTTTTTTATTACTGCATAGATTCTAATTATGATTTCTTCTTCTTAAAGTGATAAAAAATATTTTTTCAGTGCTTAAAGAGTACTTAAAAGGTGTTTTTTTTGTTGAAAAATCTGACTACGTACCCTGACAGTTTTTTAATACATTTCCTTATATTGCTCTCAAACTAATGCATTTTCTAAAAATTAAACTGAAGTTATTTCCTAGATAATGACAATGATTATTTCAAAATATATAAAAATGCAATAAAAGAAGAAAAAAAAATTTTCTGCTCTTTATATAGAAGTTCTTTACGTTTTGTTGGAGATAAAAAAAAAAAGGCAATTTCACCATATCTTTTGAGTTCATCGGCGTAACATTATTATAAAACTTAAACTTGAATATCCACAAGTAAATTGTTTTTCAGTTCAAAATCTCGTATAATGATGATGAAAGATGGTAATAAAAAAAGCTGTTTATATTTAGAAAATGATCATTGTTATTGGTATTATATATTTAAGATGACCTCATTCGCCATGGAATTGTGTTATTGAAATGAATTTTGCTATTATATAGGATATCTTATTGCGATCTTAAATGTGCGTGCTTTTTTTCTTCTTTCTAAGATTTTGTGGAATATTTCGTTAAATTTTTTTTTTATAATTTGTAGGAGCCAAGACCCTTTTTTAAAAGCCAACAACCCAATAATTTTGGATTATTGCTATTTTTTACACGTAAATAGCATTTAACTTTACTAAAATATTGAGATCTTTATGATTTTTTTCGGGTGCCCAGGCAACCGGGATTTCTATACATTCGCAATGCTCGTGCCTAAAAATCTTTGCCCGAGCCGCTATTCTTCAAGCCAGCGGCTTTTTACGCCCAGCACTCCTGTTTGATGTTTTCTTAACTAAAGAAAAACTCAGTTTTTGATTTATTTCAGTAGAGGTAACTAATTTATTAAGAAAGGAATACTTGCACTGCAATTGGAACCAACTAAAATCAAGGACTAAGAAAGCAAGTCCTTAAATGTCACTGGATCGTAAATTAGCTCCCCGGTCCGACACTAACTCGGGCTTATCAACTGAAAGAAGTCCTCGGGTTAGAGCTCATGATGAAATTTTTTTGTACTTTCTTGCTACTTTCTAACTAAACATTGAGTATAAAAATCTGTTCGATTCAGTTAATAAGTATAAGGAAAAGGTGAAAAAATATTAAGTAAAAATTAAGAACATTACACCCGTAAGTAAATATAGTCTCAATAAAGTATATTTTGTTTGCCTTTTTTCTCCTTAAGTTTTAGGTTTTTATTAAGTTTTGAGTTTAGTTTGGTAGCTTTATCTTGTTTTTTTTTTTAAATTTTATTTATTTTTTTTTTTTTAAACTTTAGCCTTTATCTGTCATATTAAATCTCGGATGGGCTCAGTCACAAAAAAAACTCTCTTATCCGTTTCGGACTTCGGTTGTTTCGGATTTAAAGTCTTTAGGCTAGATTGAACTCAGGTTTGACTAAATTAAATAGTGACTAAAATAAAACGAACAAACAATTTATGATAAGCTGTAAACTTTAATTTCTATTATATTAATAAATAGTAAAATGAAAAGAAATTTTATTGACATAATACAGCTGTCATAAATAGAAATGTGATCGCAGCATGCTCGGCCCAAATGCTAAGTTTACTCAGAAATTGTGTGGAGTGAATTCTTGAATCATACATGATTGATAGGAATGCGATTTATTATGCAGCTATGGTGCTTTCAAAAAACTGCCTGTGCAATGTTTTTGCACTGGGTGGGCCGGAGAGGCCCCGCGCAAGTCCTTACGGGTTAAAAGCGTTGATTTGAGAACTAAGTAACACAGTAAATATCAGATAAAAGATGATTTCGGTGGTTCGTTCAAGTGTGATACGTGACTTGTGGATCAAGGACACTTGTTAAATTATTCCAACGCAACCTAACTTCTTTTCAACCAGGTTTTTAATAAAGCATCAAGGAAGTAATAAATTTTCCACACCCTGTATTTTGATGAACGACAGGAAATCACGAATTAGTTGGTTGCAATTGCTTTTATTGTTCCTTAGATTATTTGGAAGAAAATTCCTATAAAAATGTTTTTCTAAAAGTTTTTGTTTGGAAAAGTGAATTGAGTATTTATTATTACTATTATTATTATTGAATAGGTGCTCGCAATTTGCTGTGACATGGTTTTTCAAAGTTTTTTTGCCAAGGAAAATAAAAAAGTCACAATTTAAGTGCCTTACACATAAGGCGAAGTTATAATTTTAAATTTATAAGGAATTACCAGAGCTTTGAAACGGACAAATAATTAAAATATTTTGAAACTTCCAATTTGGTGACATTTGTCCTGTCCAACTAGATGAAAATTAACAAAATCATTGCCTGATTTCTATATTTTGCAAATTTTTATGAGCTCAGATGATGTAGTATAGGAGTAAGTTTTTGAATGTTAAAAAATTCGACCTCAAACATTTTAATTTTCTTAGAACTGCTATTTTTCTCCACATTGACGTTTCGCGCTATTTTCATAATTAACGAACAGGGCATAGACTAAAGTAGGCCAAACCTGACCTAACTGTTATGAGTAACTGTTGAATTCTCACATCAGTTGTGAAAATAGCATATTATTCTCAAAAAAGCATCATTTCAAGCGACTACAGACGTACAGAAGCTATGAAAAACAACTTTTTTTCTTCTTTTTTTTAATAATTAAGGGTTTTCTGCAGCATTCCCTGTTGGTGGTATACGCATACCACTAATGTCATGTGAAAAGTTTACAAATGGAAAGATTGAGGAATCGTATAATCTTAATTTTTTTTACTAAAAACATAGATATGGGGATATTTTGGATAAAATATATTGCAAAAAAATTATATTGCATTTGCGCATTCTTCGAAAAGTCTAAAAACATTATTTTTCGTATTGTATTTATAGTTTATATTTCTTATATTGCATTTTTCTTAATTTAGGAAAATTTTCCTAATTGTAAAAACTTAAGTTCCTTTGCTGCATGTTTGCCTAAAACAGTTTTTTTAATGCTCACAGGCTCCGTAACTTCGATTGAAAATCAATACAATTTTCGTTTCGCTTGATCTGATTTTAACAAAATGTATATCAGTATTGTAATTTCAGTAGAATGTTATTTTATCTTTTCTATCTCTTATAATTTTTGATTAACTGAATGATAATTTTTTTCTTTTAAAACATTTTCATTGAAGTCTTAGTTTATCATTTATAATCAAAAATTATGAAAGCAATAAAGAGAGAATTTGTGCATTCGAATCCTCATGTTTGTTCAAGTTTGTATGAAATCAGTCTGAGGCGAGTTTGAAAACATTCCTCGAAGAAACTCCAATTTAATTTGTGGAGGCTTATTTCGTTTTCAGTTTTGCTTATAGCTCTAAAAGTTTTATTTATCACGTTATGAAAAGTTTGAAGTTGATTTTGTATGCAAAAGTTCTAAAGAGTCGTCAGTGATGGCGGAAAAAGTTTTGCAAGTCTCAGATATATAAACTTTTAAGGAATTGGAAAGAAACTTCAATTTAAGAGATAATTTCGAATCGATTCTCTAAACCCTTTTGATGCAGAATTTTTTAAACATATTTTTTCATATTTTTTACATTATTTTGCATTTTTTAAGGTCAAAATAAGTGAAAAGTTTTACATTTAACATTTTAATAATTTCTAGTTATGAAATGCAGCATTAAATACCGGTGTCTTTTTCTGCATCAAAGTTAAATTCTTCCAAACATGGCTCACTTCCAAACAATAATTATTTTTTTTAAAATTTGCGCTTATTTACAGTTATCTAGATCTAAGAATAACAGTTATTCATTAAAATTTCTTTAATTTACAAAATGAATTATTCATAAATTTTTGATATGAATAAAAAGAAAATTTATTGATATGAATAGAAACATGAATTTATTTTCAAACTACGTTTTTTGCATCGTATATTCCAGTACTAATATAATTCCGAAATTTCCTTTAGTTTTTATAATTAAACTTTTTTTTTATAATTAAAGAATAACAAAAGATAACTTTGCTTGTGATTAAAGCGTCAGAAAAAATTATGTGAAAGAGACACCAATGTCCCATCTGCATCAAAGGGTTATAAGACCATTCTTCTTCAACCAATTTTTAATAAGTTTCTTTGTCGGGGCATTTATTCACCAAACTAATAAAAAAAAAATCAACTTTTATCCAGAGTTTGATATTTAAGAATACCGCCGTAATTTTTAGAAAAACTTGTCTTGTGATTTATGCTTAAAACATAAATATGTCCGTAAAGCCCTTACAATACCTAGTTTTATTTTTGAAACTCGAAATATTCGTGTAAAAACATGCTATCTCTTTTTTTTCCTTCATAAAGTAAATAATTTAAAGAAAGAAATATGACATCATTAATTTCAGCTTATTTTTTTAAAAAGCATTTGCGCTGTATTTTAAAATTAATTGCGTATATAAAAGAGATAACAAAGCGCAGTTAATTTCGACTTATTTGCATTTTGGACACATTATCTTCGGTTTTCGTTCTTCTTCTAACTGCTCTTTAGATTTATTGTTTGCTTATTTCAACGTCGTAATAAATCATTCCTAGTCACGCTAAATATCAATTATTGTTCGTCAAAACTGGGGCCAGATTCTTAGTTAATTGACTCCATTTTTTTTCTTCCTGTTTACACACAAAAAATACAAAAATAGCCTTATCCCCACTATCAAACAAGATTCCTAATTTGTTATGCAAAATTCAATATGAGAGCTAATTAGGCGTGAAGATAACGATAAATTAGTTAATTGAATTCTAAATTATAAGTGAATAGAAGTTCCGTTGATTTTATGCAACAAGCTTATGAAATTTCGTTTTATATTGGCAAAATCTTAGAAATTATTTTTGAATTAAATTTAGTATCCTGACTGTATCCTACCACTGCAGCTTGTTTATGTATGAAATATTTTCATGCACTTTGAAATATTGTAATGTATATTATTTTGATTATGTATATTGTTTATTATGAAAATCTTATTACGCAACAAAAGTAATTATTACTTTAATTAAATTTTAAAGTGCTTGTTCTTATGTTGTTACTGAATACTCATGTTTATGCTAGGATATAAATTTCAATATATTTTTAGATTTAGAACATGTCTTTCATTTTCGAAACAAAGATAATTTAAAGTAATGCACAATAAATATTTCTGGATCAAATTACGGCATAAAATATCAGCACTTTGGGTGCATCATTCGTAAATTCCATTTTACCGTAAAATTCATTTTAACCGAAAAATATTATTGCGTAATTTTTTAAAAGTAATACTTATTTAATTAGAGTGATACAGTGATTTAACGCTAATTATAATTGTTAAAATTACGATATATCAGGATTTTTGTTCTGTTGCATGTTCCGGTAAAAATGGATAAGTACCGGTCCTTATAACCATAATACCCGAGTGCCGGTTCTTATAACCACTGTCACATGACGTTATTCTCAAAATTTTGGAGCCTTTACCTCGCTTGTTTAATATATTGGCTTTTGAGAAATTGCTTTACTTGATTTTCTTGATTGTAATTTCTAAAAAATGTTTCTGTTATAAATTTGGCCAGATCATAATAATCTTTCGTTTTTCCATATTTTTAAGTATTGTTCTTTACAGTTGAAATAAAGCAAAAAAAAGGAAAAGAAAAGAAAAAAATACAATTGAAGTATTTGGGAACCCTTCAATTGCATTTGAAATATTATGGAGATAAATTTTAAACATTTGTTTTGACTAAATCCTACAATCTGTGAAAAATTGCGGTGGAAATTACTGTATGAAACACTGGCACTTTGGATGCATCATCCGTAAAATCCATTTTTACATAAAATACAGCAATTTTTACAGTAATACTATTTTATTTAGAGTGAGTCAGTGATTTTACGGTGATTATTACAGTAAAAATTACAGTAAATACGGTATATCTGATTTTTGGTTCCTTAACATGCTGCAGTAGAAATGGATTTTACGGTTAGAAGTGCCGGTAAACTGAGTGCCAGTATTTTTTACCAATTTTTTACAGTGCAGAGTTTTTCTCAGTGACCGATTTAAGCGTCGCTCTGAAACCAACAGTTAAGTCAAAGTGTTAATTTGCGCCAAAACAGCCTAAGAAAAACATACTTTAATGAGAACATGTTTTTTTAATTTTATTTATTTATGTAAAGCAGTGTAAGTCAAAAAGGGCTTAACCGAATTAACTTCTAAATAATTGGTTTGGGAGAATAATAAGTTGAGTTGAAAAACGATTCGGTAGTATCACGAAAAATAAATGACTGTTTTTAAATAATTATTTAGTGAATATAATCTTCAATAATTTTAAATATAGATTTAGGTTTGCATTTTTTTTTCCTTTCCCAAAACTGTAATTTAACCCTTTTCTCAATATTTTCGAAAGTTTTAAGTCTCAATATTTTCGAAAGTTTTAAGTCTCAATATTTTCGAAAAGGGAAATGTAAGCCCATTGGAATTAAGTACTACCCAAGGAAAATTTCTACTTTTATTGAATTTATTGAATTCACATTATTTTAATACCTAAGATATGTATCTATCGGCCTGTTAGTCGGGCGCTAGCAAAAAGTCGCCAAAAAATTTAGACCTTGTTTTTACATTTTTTTTCCAATTTTATTTATTTAATTTTTAAACCGGGAAAAAATGGTCGAAATATTAAATAAAATAACAACAAAAGTTAAAAAAAATAGTTAAATTTACTCGCTCTAAGTTGTAATAAGTTGTTCAGAAAGGCCATCTCTTGAACTTGAGTCCATTCCCCTTTATCAGAATGCTGTTGAACTTCCCAAATAAATTTTAAAATATCCTCCACCAAACATGTGATTTTGATATATATTTTATTTCCATTTCTGCCTAACTCTAAAATAAAAGTTCATGCTCGAAGCCATAAATCAAATTAAAATAAACAAGAGCTAAACCCTTATTTTTGCAATCTTCCTTCGTGCTTGGCAGACAGGAAACCGAGCGTTATATTATATCATTCGCCAGGTATAAATGCACGTGTTCAACATACACTGTAAAAAAAATCGCTACGAAAAATTTTTGTTTGAAGTCACGCACAAAGGTAGATTGAGGATGCTTGTTATTTCAGCCTTGGTGCTCTTTATACCTCCCCCGCTAAATAAAAAATAAAAAAAAAGAGTAGATTCTAAGTTGATCGAATGTGGAGAAAAATAAGCTATACATCTTCAAGAAGTCGAATTTGGTACTTGGAAAGATTCGGATCAGTGATTTTCATTGTTTTTTCCAGGAAAAGTGCTTCTAAAAGTCATTTGCACCAGCATTCATGCCTTGGTTTTATTGTCATAAAAACATTCTTGGAATAGATGAAGTATGTGTTCTTAGATTCGTTTGTTTGTAGAAGCTGTGTAATTATTACATTTGTTCCTATTAAAAATTATCGAATTTTTTTTTTGTCTCTTAAACGTTGTAAGAAAATAAATGAATGCAATTCTAATTACCACGCTTGAATAATTAGGGTTTTTATTTTCTTTAATTGAATGTAATTAAAACGCAATAATTATAAAAGCACTGTTTAATTAAAGTATCTATTTCGTGATCGATGTATGGAAACTTATTCTCACACAAAATAATTGTAGTTCAGAAAACGTTGTAGTTCACAGACATATTTTTTTTTTTACATATGCTCGTTATGTGCAATATTAGTTTTACGGAACATATTTGACCTTAAGTCCAATTGCTCTAACTCTTTTCGGAGTTACGGACGCAATAACCTCTTCATTTCTGTGCTTCAATATATAACTATAGTTTTTTTCATTCATATGTTCAATATTTGCATTATTAGTTAGGCGGCTCATATCCAATTTCTTAAGTCCAATTGTCTCAACTCTTTCTGGAGTTATGGGTGCAATAGCCTCTTCAATTCTGAATCTCAACATCATAATGGTTTTTCATACTTAGGTTCGATATGTGCAGTATTAGTTATACGGCACATATCCAATCTCTTAAGTTCAATTGTCTCCACTCTTTCCGGCATTTTGGGTGCAATCGCTTCTTTAATTCTGTGCCTCTACATCACTATAGTTTTTCATACATAAGTTCAGTACAAGAAATAATTTAGACGGCAAGAAATAATTTAGACGGAGTAAAACCATATTTTTTTCCTTATGTATCTCAAGCTCATTTTGGTCACAAATGCTCTTTGGAACTTAAAGTAGACCTTCAAACTGGACTCTACTCACTCCAGTATTCAGAGTTAAAGACACTCAAATGTGGTACAATGTCTATTTTTCTGACTGTAGCTTATTTTCCTGTCCGCAAAAATGGACATCCTATTCACCAGACTTGAATCCAATGGATTCTCTTTGTTTGATCTATTTTGGAAACAAGGATTGGTGCTAAACCTCATAGTGCTGTGGAAATTCCTAGAACAATTTTTGTGCAAGTAATGGAACAAACATTCAGTATGTGAGTCGCGGCCCATAGCAGTAAACTTAATAGCAATTCAACTCAGTATTGAAACCAAATGGATCACTTTGGAAATATGTAAATTAACATGTAGTAATATTTCAATATTTATTTACAAGTCTGGTTCAAAATTTTAATAAACATTGAAATTAAATTTCAAATGCGTTTTAAGTTAATTTTTTATCACCCTATAAAATCCTTCTGTAGAACTAAGAAAAGTTACTAAGTTGAAGAAGATAATTATTTGTATCAATAATTATTTTTTCAATTTTTTTTATATTTTTCACAATCTAGTACATGTAATTTAAATATTTTTTTTCATTGTTAACTTAAACTTACAATCTAAAAATTGCAAAAGTCTGGGAAATATTTTATTGCTTTCTCTTTATTCAAAATGGTTCTTGTTGATAATAAAAATCTGCAACTTTTAAACATTACATTGAACGAACTACCTGTAAATTCTTTTTTGATGATTTAAAAAAAATGAATAATCCTAACTCGTAGTTTGATGAGCCTGTTTTTAAATTAATAAATACAGATAAAATTAATTTAGAAGTAAAAATACCGCAAAGCAATTCAAAATCGCATTTGGAAACAGAGCTCTGTGTGCTCTAAATGCCTAAAGCACATTCAATATTTATTTTTAGTAATCTTACAAGTTCTTAGCAATCTTCAAATACCGTTTATTCTTCTTCGAAATGTTTTTTAGATGAAACTTTTCGTGTAAAAATTTAATTAGATCTTTCTTGGAAGAAGCCGTTAAACAAGAAGCTGTTCAAGTTCTCGCTTTTTAAGATTATTTCTTTACCTCTTATTTCTTCCAAAAAAGAAAAAAAAATCTTTTCATTTCTTGTATTAAACATTCAGTATTTTGTTCCTATTTGGCCATCTAATTTAAGAATAAAATTTTCTTTGTAGAAATAAAGTAATTTATGAAAAAGTTGGTACAACTGTGTTACTTGTTACTTTTTGTACAATTATTATGTTTGTGTGTTTTTCGTAGATTGTATTTAATGAATGATATATATTTATCTTTTTTAAATCTTTTCAAATAAGATGGAATGTAAAAAAATATTTTCATTTAGTTTATTCATTCTTCTTCTTTTATGGCGCTGCAATCCACAGTGGACCTTTGCTTGCTGAAATGTTGTTTAAAATCCATCCTTTTTTAGACTTAGTTTTCTAGCAATTAGGTATTACAGATAAAACTTTTGTTACATTATTTAACAAAATTTTTTAGGACTTCCTCTAGGTTTTTAGTTTCCAAACTATGATTTTTCTCAAGCTCTTATTCCTTTAATTTCAATATGGTCCCAATTTTATGAACACTAGCTTGTTAGAGAAATTAATGATCGTCTTTAGAACTCTGACGGCAAAGCTTAAGGCCGTCTGTTGCTATGGAAACAAAAAATAGCCCATTTTGAAGAGTGGAGCTTCTCTCTCCCTTGTTTTCCTTTCTCTCGTGGACACGAGTCAAGACCCGTCGTAAATGTTGACCCATATTAAATATTGACCCATAATAAATATTGACTTGAAATAGTGAAACCTCGTAACCATAGTCACCGCCATTGCACCAAACGAATGACGAGGGAAGTTCTTTCTTTAGACAGACTATACATCAACTTAAAATTAGAGCGTCATGAAGAAAACCATTTATTGTTAATAAATACTCTCAATTCTAACTAACGAATAATGTTTTACAGTGCCAAAATGAATAGCAATGGCTCACCTCTTGCCTAACACTTGTATTAATATTAAATGCATCAGAAGTATCATTTTATAATGCAACAAAACTTTACACTTTTCAGACTGATTTTAATCAAATTAATTATTTTAATTGGTATTATAAGATCAGCTAATTTATTCATTATTGGTGGTTAAGTGAAGTTACTGTAATATATTGAAGTAAGTGAATGATCGGTGTTTACATAGTAGCCTTGGGTAAATTCGAATTTGTTAAATACATTAATTATTTCTGACTTAACTAGCAAATATCGATCATCAATATGTACTGTTGACAGGTTGGTAAAAGAGAAATACCGATAATTTTTTAAAATTTAATTTATTTTAAATTCGAATAAATTCGAATACACATCGTCATTCACTATCAATGGTCATCATTTACATCATCATTTACTTCTATTTTTGTTAATAACATTTGATTTCATTCATCTTAATCTACACAATAACTAATCTGTTGTGCTAAGTTGATACATAATAAAGCAGTAAAAAAAACTTATTCCATTCTTATTTCTACGAAAAGCCGAAAATAAAATAAAAGAAAGTGAAAAAAATAAAAAAGTAAAAGTGAATAAATTATATGAGCCGAGAATGTTTTATGGATTTCGAATCATGCAAATACAGTGTAACTTATACACTTTTATAGGAAATGGGATCACTGCTTTTCCGGAAATTTTATCTGCCGTATTATCATGATAACATCACATCTGAATGAATTATATTTACTCGGAAATAGAAGGAAACAACTGGTGACAGAAATATATACTTGGAATACATATCATTAACAGTTAAGAAAATCAAATTATCTTACGTAAATTAAATGTTTCTTTGACGTAAGAATTTTTACAGAATTTTTTTTTTTAAATTTAAGTAATGCAGGTTTCTTCTTTCTTCATTTTATTTTATTTCTTTATTAGTAGATATTAGTTGTTGATAACTAAAAATCATTATTTTTTACAATTTTAAAATGTGCAATTATTTTTTAGCCACCAATAAAAATTTACGAAATTGTGAGCGGTGACGCCTACGGGCACGGCGCGTCACCTGCAGGCACTAGATTAGGATGCCAAATGAAAGCCTTGAAACCTTTAACACGATTTAAAGGCACGAATCCAAATATTAAATTTTCCCAGTAGCATTATAATGTATTACCAGGGGTCTGTCCAGACATTTTGTAAAAGGTCCGTTTTTGTAAAATTGTGAAAAAATTACTCGTAATTTGTGAATATAAAATAAACGTTAAGTCACATTCTTTCAACCAGGGTCCGCTTTTGAAAATTTGTGCAAATACGATATAGTTATTGATATAGTTATTAGATAGTTATTGCAAAAAAACTTTTTCAAGGAGTTTTTAAATTTTAAAGACATACAAGATTATGCTCAACACTGTAAAATTATAATTAAAGAAATTAAATTTTAATAAATAAACAGCAATTGCAGCTACTGAATTATCGATGCAACATACAAATATTTGGTATCTAGCCTATACTGCTGAACGCAGAATATTCATTTCGGACGGAATTAAGGAAGAAGTGTCTTCCGAAGACAAAATTTAGTTCGCTTACACCTGTCTTTCTTTCCCCCACCCCTTCCTGGGAAGGGTTTATTCGATTAACAAAACAATAATGAAGATAAACAAATTTGTGAAGAGTCCGATTAAAAGATAAATTATTTTGTGAGGGGTCTGTTTTTAAGTTAAAATATTTTGTGAAGTGTCTGTTTTTATGAAAAGATATTTTGTGAAGGGTCCGTTAACGGACCCAAATTTTTTCTAAACAGACCCCTGATTACTATTTATTATGACAATTACTTTCCAGGCTAGGATTGTTTCTCTAGTTGCCACTTTTAGGAAAAATATTACACCAAGTAAGTCGCTGATATATATAAAAAAATTCCTTATTGTGTAAAGCGAGACTCTATTTAAACGCACTAATTCAAATATTAAATTTCTCTAGTTGTACTAAAATGTATGATATTAATTCTATATCCTTTTTACGCTCATCGAAGTTATAATTCACCAAACTATAGTGGAGAAAAAAGTTAAGTTATATGACTCCCTAGGTCAGGGATCGCGAACCTGTGTTATGCGAGCAGTATCTATTAAATAACTTTTATTCACTAACAAAAACCAAATGAATTAAACCTCAAACCTTGGGTGGATTTTTTTAAACAGAGAATTTTTTTCGCGGATGGGGAGACTATTATGACATTTTCCAGGATGTAAGGTTGACTGTAGTACCCGTTACAGTACGGAAGTTTATATTGTTGAAGAGATCGATAAAGATGTTAAAATATCTACCATCATTTACTTAA
The DNA here is from genome assembly GCF_043381705.1 of Parasteatoda tepidariorum. Taxonomy (NCBI): domain Eukaryota; kingdom Metazoa; phylum Arthropoda; class Arachnida; order Araneae; family Theridiidae; genus Parasteatoda; species Parasteatoda tepidariorum. Next base: position 51,106,898 of record NC_092205.1, read on the forward strand.
ATTTACCTTAAATTATCTAACCGAATTAATTTTAAAAACTGTTAATACGAATTTCATTTTAAGCAAGTTAGTAACTAAGCAGCAAATAGAGTTACGCATTGTAATTCTATAGTTTAAAATCAAAGAACAACGGCTTAAAAATTAGTTTTTTTTAAGAAGAAAATTAACAAGTAGCAAACTAGACTAGTAATAATCATAATTTAACTGTCACATTAATTGAAAAATATTTGCTATCCCTGCCCTACACTGTAAAAAATTCCTTAACTTATTGCGGTAAAAAGTACCTCCACTTAATGTCTTAATTCCTTTAACTCTAAAAACCAATTTTTACCGGAATACGTTACGGAACAAAAAATCTGATATACCGTAATTTTTACTATAATAATTACCTTAAAATCACTGAATGATACACCCAAAGTGACGGTACTTTATACCGTAGTTTACTCCAAAATTTTGAAAGTGTAATGTAGTATTCTGAAATAGCACAATTCATTGTTCTATGTACTCCAAAAGCCATTAGATATTGTTAAGTTAATCGTAAAATATGCACACGTTTCCGGAGAAAATCTTACCATCGCTGGATATTATTAAAACGTAAACGCAATGTAGTATTCTGAAATAGCACAATTTATTGTTCTATGTACTCCAAAAGCCATTAGATATTGTTAAGTTATTCGTAAAATATACACACATTTCTCGAGAAAATCTTACCATCGTTGGATATTATTAAAACGTAAACGCAATGTAGTATTCTGAAATAACACAATTCATTGTTCTATGTACTCCAAAAGCCATTAGATATTGTTAAGTTATTCGTAAAATATGCACACATTTCCCGAGAAAATCTTACCATCGCTGGATATTATTATAACGTATGCTAGCACGATGTCTTCATGATATCAGCAAAATTCGCTATATGCAAGTCATCATCAAAAATTTCTGCTTATTTAATTTATTAGTGCAATTCATCTCCATATCAACTTTAAAAAGTAAAAATTAATCGCCATGATTTCTTTTCTGTGTTAGAAGCCAGTGTTCAAGCAAGATTTCTTTTAATTGGGGAAGTAATTAAATGAAATGGGCTTAAATTCCACATTCTATGTTTGGAACATATTTCTTGTAGTTGCTGAAGTCCCCGAAGGAGGGCGATGAAAAGAATAGAGAGTTATCAAACTCTTCAGGTGTAGCCGCAATCTTCTGGCCGAAGTAATTAACCTTAATGATGATTTATGGCGAATAGTAAAAGCAATTTTGATGTTCTGTCTCTTTTCCAAATAAAAAGATCTCATTACGCGGTTGTTGTTCAAATAATGAGATAGTTTATGTGTTTTGAAAATATCGTCCATTCATTCGGAACGATCATATACATCTAGCTTTTATTTATGGTGTCTATTGATTGAGCTTTGCTTTTCGTAATTTTTGATTGTATGTCTTTTGCTCCATTGCAAATTGTAAGTCGGATAACTTGGGTAAAAATTTAGAAAAATTAGAAATGTATTCCATTTTTTTATTTTTACCGATGACTATTATTCTATCTTTCTCTTTGTAATATTATAGTGGTAATATTACTACTATAGTAGCAATATTACTATACTACTATTGCTACTATGTATTTTATTTTATAACCGGTGTTGAACAGCCGACCGAATTCTGTGTTAACGGCTATCGTTGTTTAAATCCGTTGCCACGTAATTTTGAACCTAATCCTGAACACAAGGATAATTCCTGAGAAATCAAATTTTAAAAATGAAACTTTTTTTAAATTTAATTTCGCTGTAACTAATCGACCAATTTCGCTCAAATTTTGTATTTTGCCGTGTAAAATTTCCTTTTTCATATAATGTAAATAATATACCTAACGAATTCAAACTTTTTCCGACTACTATTAAATAAAAATATTAAAAAATCATAAATATTTACTAAAGGTTATTTTTGCATGAAATTATTTTTAAATAAACGAATTTTAGAATTGTGAGCAATTTTTTTTCAATTCGCTTTAAAAGTTCTCGAGATATGGCGAAAGGCGCTTAAAGTAAAATTAACACCAAGGGATCCAAATTTGGACCACTCTCCAGACCGAACTATTGGGACCGAATTCTCCAGATTCCGGTCAGAAATTCGAATCCGTCTGGAAAAAAGTATGTTTAAACAGAGAAAGTACGTTTCTGGGTCTGATTACGTAGCTTAAAATATAGTCTGCACTAATTTATTAGCCTATTTGAGGTCATCCCCTGAAAACTTTAAGATTGTGTCCTAGAACATGAAGATCCGATCATAAGATGAAAAGTTAATAAGGGTTATCTGTGTTTTTTATTTTTATTTTCGACATACCTATTCTATAATTATTATTTCGCTGTGAATAATTCTGGATCAAATTTCGGTATAAAGTACTGCCACTTAGGGTACTGGTACCTTTTACCGTATTATCTACTTTTACCATAACATGATAAAAATCCGGATACCGTAATTTTTACATAAATAGGTACCGTAACGTCACTGAATCATTTTAATTTTATAAATATTACTGAAAAAATTACGGTATAACATTTTACGGACAATGCCCCCAAAATGGCAGTATTTTATACTGTAATTTGATCCGGAATTTTCACAGTGTTCATAAACGAGAATCGGCTTTTGATTATTCCTTTTTTTTTACTCCTATTGAAAAGTATTCATCATTAAGATTTTCTTTCTGTTGATTTATTCTCGAAGTTTTTAAAACTATTTAATATTTTTTCAAATAATAAATGTACTTAAAGTGTAAATTTGTTTTATCACATCTCATTAGCTATTTTAAAGTTGTAATAACTTTTTTCTATTAATGATTGTTTATGTAATCATTTACTTTATGGCCATTAAAAGCATTATCATATCTGGATTTTATTAAATATTGTGTAAAAAAAAAAGATTTTTTGTTTAATTTCTTTCTTTTTTTCTAGGTAAATCTACTTTTGAAGTTTTACTCAAGGATTAAACCTCTTCTTTTCTATTGTGAGTTTTTATTTTCAACTTGCAATATGTTCTTTATGAAGGTATAAATATACTTTTTTGCTCTGTAAATTGATGTTAACTGTAAAAATTTGTTTTGATTTATCATTAATTTTCTTGTGTATTCTTTTTTGTAGGTCAATATAAATAAATCTTGTATTTATTGTTCAAAGTTAGTTATAAAAAAGAAGTTAAAAAAATTCTCCTCATCATAAAATGCTAATTGTAAAAGAAATGATGCAGAGTTAATTTTGACAATCACAATTAGTTGTGTTAAATAAATTTCTATAATTTTATGTTCGTAAACAATTTATTTACCATGCAACTGAAAGGTATTGTTGAATCTTTCTCCTTTTTTTCGTTAGTTAATTTCGTTTATTAAAACCAATTTAATGTTCTCAAGCTTAAATTTTTTTTATTTAGCCTTTTTTTTAAAGGATTATTAATTGTTTATTTCTTTTCGCTCAAAAGATTCTTTCATTCACTGCTTTCTTTTTTAAAAAAAATCAAACTAGGAAGTTTTTAATAGCTCTGTTGTTACCTTGTAAACAGAGCAATCCAAAAATTTAAAAAGAGATCTTCTGTGTATAAATTTTAAAGTTTATTTACTACATAATTCGCGACCGTAAGTTATTTCAATTTGATCTCAGCATCTGCCAGAGTTGTAATTGCTACATAGCTCTATGTAATGTGCACTCAACATGGCAATACGTTATTTATGAAGTAGCAAAACAGCATGTTCTGTAAAGACCTTAATCTCTATTTTTAGAATCCACACCAGAAATGAAAACTAAAAAGGAATACGTTGGGTTTCAAATTAACATTTAAGTGAGGGAAAAACAAAAATGCTATCGAAATCTGAAAAAACACAGCACAGGAAGGTGAATGTAATAAACGACATAATGGTTTGGATGAGAGAGAAATCAGCAAGGAGATGATAAGCAATGATTCAAACAATCAAACTGGTTATGGTGTTTACTACATTCGCCTACTTTTACTGTGATTTGTAAAATTTTGATAGCTTTTTTTTCTCGCTTAAATAATGATTTTCAACCCAAAGTTTTTAATTTGGTTTTTAATTTTTGGTTTTTAATTTTTGATGAGGATTCTAACAATGCATATCAAGGGCGTTCTTTATGGAACACCATTATTATTATCTGTATTATGGAAATGTAGCAATATATGAAAATAAGGCTTGTACTCATTTCACATTTGAAAAAAAATTATTATTTTTTATTTTCAAAAAAATATTTTTTTAGCGAAGATTTTGATAGAAACTTCCTTTAGTGATCTTGCACTGAATCTTAGTCATATAGTTTTTATGAAGTGGAATAATTCGACGAATTAAGTGGAATTTGAAAAATTTATTAAAAGAGTAGGTAATTAAATAAATTTTTATTTTGTGAGCTATTGGCTAACAAATATACCTATTGTGTTTGTTTTATTTTGAAACGGGGAATTTGATATTCTTCTCGACTAGGAATTTACCTTCAACTTTAAAATACTCAGTATTAAAATAAATAAATAAATAAACGAATATGAATATTTCTATATTTTATTTCATTTATATTGCCCATTTCGCCATATTGTGAGAACTTTTTGCTCGCAATTATAAAATCCGAAGTTTCCAAAACCGTTTATCCAAAGATAATTCCATGCAAAAAATATTTATTATTATTATTATTATTATTTATTATTCGGTTTAATAATGATAGAAAAAGGTTTGAATTGTAAGGTATACAAATTTTTTACCTCGTTTTAAAGAAAGCAGTTTTAAATGGCAAAATACAAAATTTGAAGGGAAGCGGTCGAACAGTTCCTGAGAAATCGAATTTTGAAAAAGGTTTATTTATATTATTCGATTTCTCAGAAACTATTCGACCGATTTCGCTCAAAATTTTTTTTTTGCAATTTAAAATTGCTTTCTTTAAAATGACGTTAAAATTTGTATACTTTACGATTCAAAATTGTTTCGTTTATTATTGAACACAATAATAAAAATAATAAATAAATTTTAGAAGATATTGCATGGAATTATCTTTGGATAAACGAATTTTATGATCAAGCACAAAATTCTCCTGACCCAACTATTAGGACCATATCACCCAGATAGCGCTACCCCCTATATTTTGGAAGTCAGAAATCCGTATCTGTCAAAAAGGTTACGTTTAATCAGAGAAAGAACGTTTCTGTTTCTGATTTCCTTACTTAAAATATTGTCTGCCCTAATTAATTAGCATATTTGACGTCACTTCTTTGAACCATTAAAAATGAGTCCTAGAACGTAAAGATCCGATCTTCAGATCAAAAGTTATTTAGAATATTCCGTTTATTATTTTGCGCACTGTGCACCATATTTGGATTGGATCAGCATTACAGAGTTTTATAAGATACAAGGAGACACACATACATATATTCTACTTTATTTATATAGATAATAACAACTTCCGAGAAAAAAACACAAACATTAGTTTTTAATGAAAACAGCATTGATTTCTTTGAGAATTAAATAAAATATTGGATTTACTTATTCAACATAAATCCTTAATATTACAATTTATTAAAAAACTACCTGTCTTCATAATATTTGAAAAATATTGACTATTCTAATTACGGATTTAATTATTTTCTTTTATGTGTCACAAAAGGTCTCTTTCATTGTTATGAAATATAAGGTGTATTCTGGATTTATTCAATTCTTGTGTTCATAATTTCATTCCCGATTGTTTGTTAATCGGAACAAAAGACTTTCAAAATGTTTCAATTATTTTTATACTAGTTAAGTGTATACATTTCTGAAATATTCGTAGTTTTTGTTCTAGTTATTTGTAACAATTCCTTCGATTTTAATCTGAGTTTATATCATTGTGAAAATGTAATAGTTTTATGAAGCATGTCTCAAAATTTGTTACGATAAAGGGATTTGCATCGTTGTTTTATTGTTTTCAATGTTTACTTACTTTTAAAATATTCGACAAATTCGAATAAATAGGGAACGCATATATTGTTCGACATATTTAAAATTATATCTGCATTTCATTGAAAAGTTATTTTATTAGTTCTGTGGTATAAGCGTGTCTAGTAGTCATTAAATTGTAGAGGACGGAATGTAAATGTTGATTTTAATTTAACCGCTTTTGGTCTCGCATTGATTTTCATATAGCACTTATTCTATTTTAGAAGTTATTTTAAATTTTTAGGTTGTTTTTTTATAAAAGATTCGGGTTTTGTATTTTTTTTTTGTAATTTTTTTCTTCCAATCGCGAAAAATTTACTCATTTTGTGTATATGTGGAAAAAAGATCCTGATTTTCTGCAAAATCACAAATACCAGTAACCTTTTAAAACTAGTAAAATACTTGGTACCAGTTCAGAAATTTTGTAAAAATTCCGTCTTTGTTAGATTGTAAAAAATCCTATAATTTTGGAAATTTATGAAAAGATTGAAATTATGAAAAGGTCTTGATGTTGTGAAAAGGCACAAATAACATCAACTTTTCAGAGCTGTACAGATTTTTTTCTTCTTTTTTGTGAAAGGTCTATTTTTGTGAAATTGCGAAACATCTACACATTTTTTAAATATGAAAATATAACGTCCTGCTTTTATGATGGGGAAAAAGCACATAATCCAAGCCTTTTAAAGGAGCCTTTCAAATTATGAATTTAATTATTATTATTTTTTTTTAAAGATCAGCGGAAGTTCCGTTTGTGAAGGGTACGTGTAGAAGTTAAAATGTTTTATTCGTTTTAATGATAAAAGTTTCTTGACTTTTATTTTTAATTAAAGCCTGCAATTTGTTGAAAAATTGTATTATTTTTATTGTATAAGTGTGCCTAATATTCCTCAAATTGTAAGGAAAGGAATATAAATTCCTCAGTTTTAATTAAGACTTTTACTGTTTTCTTTTTAGTATTTTAGATTATTTTAGGGGTTATTAAACACTTTTTGTAAATGTTCCCATTTTTGTAAAATTGTAAAAATCTGTTAACAATTTTAAGAATTTTTGAAAATAGAGTCTCAATTTTGAGAGAAAATCACGAATACCAGTGGTTTGTACAGAATTTTTTGCAGAAGGACCGTGTTTGTGAAAGTGTGAAAAATCTACCCATAATTATGTAAATGAGTCGATTTTATGAAGTAAACACCAAAACCTAGCCTTGCAAAGAGTTTTGGTTATAAAATTATGATTTAAAAACATCATTGATTCCGTTTAAAAAAAAAAAAAAGAAAAGAAAAATAGTGCGTGGAGTCCCTCCGCGCGGAAGAAGTTAAACTTCGCAACCTGCGACGTTAATTGTAGAAGAATCAGCAGTCGTAGAAGGATCACTACTTCTATTCAACGACTCTTTTTCCTGCTCCGCTCGCNATTTTTGTAAAAATTACGTCTTTATAAGATTGTAAAAAATCCAATAATTTTGGAAATTTGTAAAAATAGAGTCTTGATTTTGTGAAAAGGCACTAATACCAGTGACTTCTCTGAGCTGTATAAACTTTCTTTTGTGAAATTGTGAAACATCTACACATAATTTTTAAATATATGAAAATATAACGTCCTGATTTTATGAAAGGGAAAAAAACACAAAATAAAAACCTTTCTAGGAGTTTTAGTTATAAAATTATGAATTTAACACGTCATTGATTCATTATTTATAATTTTTTTTTAAAGAACAGTGGAAGGTTTGTTTAGACGTTAAAATTTATTATTCGTTTTAACGATACTTTTATCTTTAATTAATGCTTGCATTTTTATGAAAAATAATATTATTTTTATTGTATAAGTGTGCCTAGTATTCCTCAAATTGTGGAGAAAAGAGTATAAATTCTCCAGTTTTAATTAATACTTTTATTGTTTGTCTTCAGTATTTTAAATTATTTAAGGGGTTATAAACACTTTTTGTGAATGGTCCATTTTTGTAAAATTGTTAAAATCTGTTAACAATTGTAAGAATTTTTGAAAATAGGGTCTTAATTTTGAGAAAAAATCGCGAATATCAGTGATTTGTACAGATTCTTTTTGTAAAAGGTCCGTGTTTGTGAAATTGTGATGAGTCAATTTTGTAAATGAGTCGATTTTTTGTTTTTATGAAGAAATCACGAAAACCTAGCATTGCAAAGAGTTTCGGTTATAAAATTATGATTTAAAAACGCCATTGATTCCGTTTTTCAAAAGAAAAAATAACTGAAGGCCCGTTTGTAACGAGTCCGTTTTGACAATAAAAAAAAAAAATTATATCCGTTTTAACGATAAAATTTTCTTAATTTTTGTCTTCTTGGAAAGTTAGACATACTTAGATGTTTATCTGTATTTTATTGAAAAATGGGATTATTTTTAATAGTTATGTGGTATAAATTTGTCTAGTAGATATTAAATTGTTGAAGAAGAATATAAGTAACCCCGATTTAATTAATTCGCCTATGTTTACGCATTGTTCTTCTTTCATTACATAATATTTTAGATTATTTTAGAAGTTTGTGAAAAGTTCGTTTGTATGAAATTGTGTAAAATCTACTCATAATTTTGCTAATTTTTGGAAATAGTTTTGTGATTTTTTGAAAAATTGCAATTGCAAGGAATTACAAATGTTCAGACTTTTTTAAAAAGGCGCGTTTTTGTAAAATTGTGAAGAATACACTTAAAGTTTCATGAATATCTGAATGTCGTGTTCTATTTTTATGAAGAAAAAGATTACCAAAACCATGCCTTTAAATGAGTTAGTTTTAAAATTAAAAAAAGAGGAAGTTTTCGTAAAGGGTTCGTTTTTGCTATAAATAGTTTTGTGATTTATCCGTTTTGATGGCAAAAACTTATGTATTCGTTTTTATGTCAAAAATATTTTGATTTTCAACTATGAATAAAGTTTTTTATTTTATTTTATTTTTTATTTTTTAAATAAGAGGAAAAAAAACGAAAGAGGAAGAGAGAGAGAGTGAAAGGTTTGTTGAATATATTCTTTTTTCGCTTTTTGGATACATTTATATGTCTTTTTCGAAATGATCCTGCATTGAGTCATGATCATTGCTGTTGAATAAGCATTCGAATTTTAGAAGAGCAATAACTCATGAAATAGACGCGAGTAGTTTTTGAAATATGACTATTATGACTTGATTTATCGATGCGGTCTTTTCCCAAACTTTTGGCTTCCTTGATTATAAATGAAAAAGAAAGAAATAATATCACAGAAAATTCGCTTCGAAAAGAATGTTTCACTTATCACAATGATTTTATTAAATCAGTTTCATTTGATTATACAGGGTGTGTGGCGTTTTTTTTTAAAGTGCTGAAAGGAGCTTATTTTTGATTTACATATTTAAAAAGGTGCTTTTTTTATTCAGGGTTTATAAAAAGTGCTTAGTTTTCTATCTTTTAAAAAGAGAGTTTTTCTGTGGCGTGTCGATTATCGTNTGGGATAAATACTCTCGTTATATATGTGTTTAGAATAGTTGTGTAAATAATGTGCTGCATAACTTTCAATAAATTAATTAAGCAGCTGAAGATCTTTGTTTAATTGGGATGATGTGTTTAATTATATATATATACACAGTAAGATATCCGGCCACGAGGGCAAAAGAAGAGATTTTCACTGTGCTGAAAGGAGCTTATTTTTGATTTACATATTTAAAAAGGTGCTTTTTTTTTATTTAGGGTTTATAAAAAGTGCTTAGTTTTCTATCTTTTAAAAAGAGAGTTTTTCTTTGGCGTGTCGATTATCGTCNAATGAAGAATATTGCGACACTCAGTTTCAGGATTCAAAAAGAGAAGCATGAAACGAAAGAAAGTACGCTGAAAAAAAAACAATTATACAAAGAACAATTAAGGACTTTTTTAAGTAAGAGCTCTTTAATTATCGTAAAAATATGAATTGCATGTGGTGTATCTGTATAACCTTTGTATTTGTTAAAATATACATTAAACCTACACGATTTATCTTAATTTACCTTTTTCGCTTTAACCGAGTTTTTCGGTTATCCGAGTTAGTCTTGGTCCACATTAACTCGGATAATCGGGGCTCTACTGTATATATATATATACTTATCTCTGCAGTATTTATGCCAAACTAGTTATATTACCACGGTTATGTAAAGTTTTTATATTTTGTTGATTTTATGTTTATAAATTAAGAACTTCAAACGATAGCTTTTTTTTTTCATTACTGCACTTATCCAAATAAAAAAAAATTTATTTTTGGAGAGTGATTAAAAATATTTTTGGAGTGCTTAAAAAGTGCTTATTTTTTGTTGAAAAATTTGGCTATGAACCCTGTTATATATTTCAAATGCAAATACAAATTGTATATTTTACGCTGAAATTCTTGTTCGGAAAGGCTTTGAGTACATTAAAGCCAAATTTTTTCAAAAGGTGACATTTTTACATTTAACTTTAATATTGTTTACAAGTAGGTACTTCGCAAGTTTTCGGAATCATTACAAGACGAATATACAATACACTGAAACATCTTAATGCCTACATGTAAATTGTATTTACAATTATGTTGCCTCATGTCCTGTACCCAGGGTAGTTATGATTCTGCCCAACCCGAAAAAACCTGGGTTGATTATTTTGAGAAAAGCCCTAGTTTTTTTTCATGATTAATGCATTTTATTATTAACCAATAAGCTTTTTATAATAAATTTATAATAGAATAAAATACAAACCGCATACATTAAAACATTTCTATTATTTCTATATTCTTTGCTTAAAATTTTTTAGACTTTTTTTAACTCTTCATATTACAAGAAATTGAAAATATTGTTCTCACGAAAGTTTAAGCTACTAATTTGCAATGCAATTCAAATAACAGTTATATTTTAAATACCAATTCTCAACCATATTATGTACAGTTACAGATAGAGTTAAAAAATATAGCACCTTACACGTTTTGACTGGTGAAATACTTGTTCTAGAATTCTTGTTCTCATACATTCCTTATTGTTGAAATACTAGAGCTTATTCTAGAAGCTCACTTTCACAGTACACAGCATAAGACAATAACACAGTTGGATAAGTAATACAATGAAACATTTTATAAATACATTTTTTACGTTAAAAATTTACTTTGAAAATTGATGTCTTTTATTTGAATTAACATAAAATCTATTTCTTCACTTAAATATTTAGTAGTTTTTCGTTATTCTAAAACATAATAGGTCAATTATACATAGGTTCCCTAGCAGAAAAATTACTTGCGCCCTCATTGGAGCAATATTCATGAATTTTGGCTCAATAGACATTCAAATTGTAACGTTGTATCGATAAAACGTTCCGTTATTTTGCGATTATGGTCCTCAATAGAAATTTCCTATTCACCTGATATTTTGTTGCCTTTTTACAACCAATATCGGCCCTATATAGAGTTGTCAGATTCACCCCATATTTTATATTCATTATTCAGCCAATATATGCCCTATATTGGGTATATATTAACCAATATTGGCCCTACATAAGACCAATATTAAAAAATATAGACACCCCAATATTGGTCCTTTGGTGCCTGTTCATATAGGACTCATATTGTGCCAATTTTAAGCCCAACTGGAACCAAGGTAAAATTGTTGCTAGGGTAATTGGACCCTATTATTGTAATTAAAAATATTGTCAATTTATCGATGCAAATGACATTGATATAAAAATTTATGAGTAATTTTGGTTATTAAGAGTTTAATTAAATAAATTAAATAGTATTTATTAACGAAGCAATACTTACTCTTAGACTATAAAGAATTAAAAAAAAAGGATGAAAAAACTAAAGTTTATAAAAACCCAATTAAAAGATCCAAATAAACTCCCCCAGAAAAACCCAGTAGGTGGTTGGTTTTTTTCTGAAAAACCCGGGTTTTTTTCAACCCTGCCTACACCTTAGAGCAGAAAAGTGCTTAAAATTGCGACGTGCGTCCCAAAACATTTTGTGTTTGGGAGTAGTTTAATTTACGTCCAATTTCCTGGTGAATTTTTTTTTTTAATTACTAGGAAAACTCAATATGTTGTACATAATTTTTGTTTCATTATTTTTCATTTTCAAAATTTGGTATTTGCCTAATTACGTTTTTTTCTTTCTTTCTTTGCAAATTTAGTTTGAAAAATAAACTTTTTCGTCTTTTTTTTTTAAAAAAAAACTGGCGATGATTTAACAAGTGAGCGTTGTATATTTTTGACGATACCTGCAGAACAATTGTTATGATCATTAGTCTCCTTGCAGAGCATAAGATAATTTCTTTCCTTGCGCCATTCATTCAATACGGATTGAACTTTTGCGGAATTTTTTCTGCATTGGATTTATTGAAAATGGTAGACACGTGTAATATTTTTTTTCTTCCCTTATTGCTGTTTTTTTTTCTTCTCTCCCTTGGGTGCAATAAAAAATGCTGTTAGACAAACGCTTAAGATTGTTGTAGTTATAATTGAAATACAGAATTAACAGTAAACCAGGAAAGTGAAAAGCAATAATTTAAGAGCTTACATTTCTTCGATATTTTTTGTTAACCAGTATGGGTGATTTTTGAAATATGTTCTATCTTTACAGCTATTTGTTTCCAGTTATTATCTGCATAATTATTTGATCTAGCCTTTGTTATCGTATTATTAGGCTTGGGACCCTGTGGCAACGTCTGAACGTGTCAATCAACGATGACATCGGTGAAAACCGGGCTTGTTAAAAACTGTTTCTTGAATACGTGTTTCGAACTTTGACGCAAGAATATCGGCATTTTAAAAAAATATCACTGATAGTAACTCAGCAATGAAGAGCACCGTTTTTTTTTTCTTTCTAAATAAAATTTGTAGCAATAATTGCCGAGACAAAATGATCAAATTGCTACATATATTTTCGATGGAATCGGTGCGAGTGTGAGTAATAAAATGAAGACTAAAATGTGTGACTTGAAATTTTCATGTGCGTAATACAATTAAAAATATTCGATAGATTTTATTCAGCCAAATTCATAAAAGTAGGGAAAAGTGTATTACATTTATTAATTTTTCTTTTGTTATAAATTTGAATTGGTAACGATATCCCCCGTCATAGTCATATTTTATTAAAAGATAAAAGGTGGTGACCGTTAAAAAAATGAACTGAAAGAACATGATTTCTAAAGCGAACTATCTTTTAAACTTTCGTGAATCTATGTTTTTTTTTATATTATCCATTTGAAATTTTGCTGAAGCCAGTCATTATCGAATCTTTATTTCTCAAATGAGAATAGAAAAATTGCGAGCATTTCTTTCCTCTCCGATGTGCGAGAAAGGCATCTTTTTAATATAATTCTGTGGAAAATAAAAATCTTCCTGAACTTTTTGCAGAAAAGAAAACCAAAATTTTTTGTTTCCCAAAAGAAAAATCTTTCTGCAAGATCTCAGTTAACATTCTGCGATTATGTCGCTGCGATGCTGCCAATGGGGTTTGCTGGCATCTTTGTTTCTCAAGATCAATTTTTTAAATTAAGAGAAGAAAGAAATGTGTTTATATTAGCTACGAAAAGGTACATTAATTTTACAATATTTTATGTATTAAAATTGAAACGAGAATGTAATTTTTACGAAGATAGGAGAACGAGTGATGATATAAACTTAGGGATTCTGCTTTGTTAAAGTTCATAAATTTTTGTGTCATATTCTTTTAAATTAGAATAAAATACCTACTGTATATAATTACTATGTAATGCATTTGGTTCCTATTTTCCAAGGCACATAGAAATAAATAGTAATTGCTTTAGATATTTCATTACGATATGCTTAGGGAAGTTATGTAGGGCCCTAGATATTTTATTTTTATATTTTATAACAGTCCTTGAACAGCCGACCTAATTTTTTGGGTTTACAACTACTAATATTCAACTCCATAGCCTTGTAATTTTGAATCCAATCCAGAAGACAAGGGAACTCCTGGATCAAGTATTAGTAGAAATTTGCCTTTTGTTATAACTCACTCGCATTTGCGTTGAAGGAAACCACGAAATACTTCCACGGTTAGCCTGATGGCAAGAGGACTCTAACCCATGATTCGTCTACCACTGAGGATATTTTACTTCAGCAATGTGATCTGTGCAAACCGAATGAATAATTCGTATCGACCAGCCGTCGCTGGGATTCGAACCCGGTTCACCTCATTGAAAGGCGAATGCTCTATCCTCTGAGCCATCGTGGCTCAGGGCTCTAGATATTGTACGAAGATGCTGATGTTACGGAAAAAAAATAGTTTAAAATTATCCGCATAATCGTCTAATATTTGCACAATTGTTATTTTTTCGCAAAATTTTTCCATTTACCCAATGAACTTGTCTTAACGTTCAAATTTTCTTTTTCAATTCTTAGAATACTTTAAGATACTTTTCCTAGTTCATCTGCAACCTAACAGCATAATTTAAAAAAAATTGCTGCTCGCTTGTTACTTAATTTTTAAAGTGTTTCTGCCCAATTTATTGGACTGTAAATGTTGATTGGCTTAAATTTTATAAAATTTTAATATTAGTTATCGAATTGTTTTAATGTTACTTAGTCAGTCAAAAGATTTACTTACGTTACTGAGTCTTTTATTCTGAATCAAGCATAATATTTTTGACATTAAAATTGAGACTATTTGTATTTCATATTCCTTATCAATATAACATGAAATTAACAAATTTATTGCGAAATTTAGAAGGAGGGAAAAGGTTAAAGGATAAATAAATAACTGCTTTTTATTTTTTAAGAACATTATTATTATCTTATTATTAGACTTACATATATATCTCTAATCTTTAGTTTAATTATTAAAGATTTTGCTAATTATAAATAACAAATAACAATCAACGCTTCCAACTGAATATTTTACTGTCACTTGATCAACTAAAGTGTCTCATTTAAGTTTAAATGACATAATCCAAAGCATTAATAATTTCTCACTTCCTGTGTTTTCAAACTTAAATCTGATTTTAAAATTTTATTTTATTTCATTTCATAACCCTCGGTGAAAAAAAGCCTAATCTAATATAATCGAAAATTCGAATTGCCAAAATTTCATGAAAATAAAACTAATATTTCATTTCGAAACTTAAACTCCGATCAGCTACTCTGGACAATTATATTCTTTCCTAAGCGGTTAACTTTATTCTCCGACATTTCGCCTACTTTTCCTGCATTGGCGAAAAAATTGACTGGGGGAGGCCAAATATGATGCCTAAATTTTATAAAACTAATATCTAATTTCAAAACTTAATGAACTTCGATCTACTTCTGAAAATAATAATCCTTCCTCGGCGATTAATTTTATTATTCTCCGACAATTCGCTTACTTATACTGCATTTTAGTCGAAAAAAATCGCCTTAGGAAATCTCAATAACAGCCTAAATTTCATAAAATAAAACTTCTATCTTATTTCAAAACTTAATAAAATGCGATCAGCCACTTCTGAAAATAATATTCTCTTCCTTTGCGGTTAACTTTATTCCCCTTCAGTTCGTCTACTTTTGCTGCATTGGAGTCGAAAAAGTTGACAGGGGAGGCCCGATAACCCCGTCCCAAAGCCTACCCTATACTTTTTTCGCCTCTAAGTTTCTTGTCGTATGCCCTCACATTTCCCATGATTCCTCGACTCTTTCTCTCTCCGGAAACGGGGGTAGGGCAATCAGGGGGTAGGGTGTAGAGGGAGTGAAATTCCGTGGAAAACCGGATCGCTGTTTATTCGCTTCCAAACTCTCTTATGGGATGGTTGCATTTCGGTCTAGCTAGTCTATGCTTCAATTCTACGTACGTACCATGCATTGTGGCGTGGGTATTTTATTTGTTTAGATGAAACTGTGCTGTTTATGTACTTAAGAAGATAGTTCGAATTGGATTGTATGTGTTATGTGAAATCTTGATCTGAATATTTATGCCGCACTGAGTAAGTTTGCTTTTGGATTCAAATCGAGTCAGATCTATTTGGATCTACTTAAATATGTTATGAGATTTTGGTAGTTTATGTTGATGCATGTTGCCTTTTTGTGGTCTCTCTAGGTTTGTGAAATGTAAGTTATTATTTAAGTAAATGATTTGAGAGATAAATATTTATGGTGGGTTTCTGAAATTGTGAAATAAGTAGTTGAATTGATTGTTAGGGTTTTTGTTTATATCTTGCTGTACTTATATTTATTTATTTTATTTAGTTAGACTCGGTTAGAGACTTATACTCGTTTAACCATCATAACTTTTTTTTACTAAAGCTCTAAATCCCACCCTTTTATTTTAATATTATAAGGGAATTAAGTTGTTCTGTGGGAAATAAACTATATTTTGTACTCATGATTGAAGAGCTGAAAGTTATTTATGAAGTGATTTTGAGGATTTTCGGGGGAAGGTTTTTTTTCTGATTCTTTTTCATTTTAGGGTATTTTTTCATTTCTGAGCAATTTTTTTTTCATTATAAGGCATTATATTGGATTTAAACCATTTCTTTTTAACATTTCAGGTTTTTTTCTTTGATATTTGGTCATATTTTTTAAGAAATATTTGGAATATTTTTTCCTTCTTTCGTATGGTAGCTCTATCTCTTGTAATCTTTCTTCCCTTCCCATATATTACTCCCCTCCCCCATTTAATATTTATTTGAAACTTAAAGGAAATGTTTCAATCAATATTTGTACTTCTTTGCATTTTTTTTATGAAGATATAGATTGAAATTCTTGTTTAATTAGAAGTGAATTTTTCGGTATTAAGTTCAGTTTGTACAATTTTCAAGGCATTTTTAGCGATTTTTCGGTTATCGTAATCCCATCTCTTGTTATTTGCAGAAATTTAAGCAGTTAAAAATACGTTATTTCTACTTCTACTGCAGTAAAATATTAATATAGTTTTCGTACAGACGTATACGATTTTTAATTTTGCGATTGTAATTTATTTTTCCGTACACGATAATAATTTAAATTTTCTGTACATACATATATAACTTATTTTTGATCTTAATGCTTTGAAGAATAATTTACACACCTTAAAAGATGGTTTTTTACTAACAAACATTTTATATCTTATGTTATTCCTAAAGTTTATCACATATTTGAGACTATGTTTTACTTTGATTATACAATTGGAAAAGTTATCTATATTCATATTGCTTTTAACAAAGAAAAATAGCTATTTATGCAAAACTTCTCGTAGCTTAATATAGTATCAAAATACTTCTAGCATAATTTATTAATTCCAAATGACAATCGGAAAAATAAATATTTAAGTAAATTCTTAAGTACCAGTAAACTGCAGTTAAATAAAATGACAATGTCAAAAGGTTTTGCTAGTTTACTAATTTTCTTATTTTTATCAGTTGATTGTTTTATATTTAGTAGATAAATCATTAAAGAATATTAGTTTATAAAATATAATATAGTTCATTCAGAGGAGCGAGATTTTTCTTTTCTAAAAGTCTTAAATCCTTGACAATGTTGTGTAATATGGCCTATGGTACTGATTTTTTTTTAAAAATTATGCATAATTTAACATGGTGTAGAGATTTTTATTTTTATTATTAAAAAATGGTTTTAGACTATTCATAGAAATAAAAAATTAGTAAGCGTTTTTTTTTTATAAGAGTTTCTGTAATTTTTGGATAAATAATTAGTTTAAAAGGTTTAATGCAATAGTTATAAGACTGAGACATTCTTTCGATGTTTTTATCTACTAATAAAAAATAAAGGAACTTTTACTTTTGTAACAAAAAGTCTTTATTTGCATTCAGTATTGAGGAAGGGAAATATACAGTTTAAATTCTTTATGTTACTTTTTAAGATTAAAGTGATACTTAAAGAAAGAAACTGTCCTTAAAACTTAATCACAAATGTAGAACCACTTTTTTATTTCTTTATTTTATTTATTTGATTTTTTTCTATTTTTTATTTATTTATTGATTTGTGATATAAGGTCTCTGTTTGAATTTTGGTTCACACAGATATTTTCAAAGTGAAATAAAGAGGTCAAAATTTTGACTGAGTCCAATAGTTGCTCTGCTCCCCATTTTGGTGATTGCGTTGAATAAATTAAAAAAAAAAAAAAAAAAAAACTGTATGTGTATGGCTCATGATAAAAGTGAAGTTCTCAATTAAATAAACAAATCAAAAAGTTTGTATTGCAAATGTGGGAAGCTTTCATTATTAAATCCAAATTTTTTAATTATTATTTCATATTTGTAAATTTTTGAGGCTTAATTAGATAAATAAATTTGCAATTAACTATTAGTGCCCTTAAATTTAAGTTTAGTGCTCATTAAATTTAATCTGTAATTAACATTATTACAGATTTGTCTTTTTTCTAACTGTGCTTTTTCTAATTCTTCGTAACTGCCCTTTAAATTGATTGAGAATAATTATTTTTTAAAATTGTTCAAATCTTCTATAAATTAAGAGTTTTCTATAAAACTGTAGATGTTTTGTTCGAAATAATTATTATATTTTGTTTAAGAAGTTGAATGATTATGTAGTTAATTTTGTATTATTTAGATACTTAATGCTGCATTAAATAAGTTGATTTCTGATTATAGTTCGAAAGAGTTTAAAGTTTTTGTTTTTAGCGTTTCCAATGTTAAAGCTGTTGCTTCCAACTGTTTCGAAAGTTGCTGCTCCAAATTGTTCCTTAAGTACAATCACTTTTAAAGTATCCAAGGTCAAAGCTGTTGCTCCAAACTCTTTCGAAGGTATGAAATAGCTACACCGAATTATTACTAGCATACAATAACATCAGTGTAATTAACCCCTTAACAATCGGTTAATTTTCAAGAAAACGGTCATAAAAGTGCCTATTTTTTTGGCTTTCGTATTTGTATTACGTATTTGATTATTGCGGGCATCTAGTTTAAAATATACTAGCTATCTACAATTACCTTAAAAATATCCTGGTACTGTCACCTGATGTGTAAAATGAGAAATAAAATGTTTTCCGGCCAAAAGAAATGAATTAGTTTTATTCTTATTAGCGCGTTACTAACTGAACATTCCAGCCCGTCAATATCACGGGAGCGAGAAATAGAGGGCGAAACCTCACCCCGTCATTTTCCCGGGAGCGAGAAGGAAGGGGTTAATTAAGAATTTTACTTCCCTTTTATATTATTACAGTTGTTGAAAAATATTAGTTCGAATAAAAGTCGTTTTTTATTTTTATTTATTTATTTTTTTATTTTATAAATATTTTAGCAGGACTTTTTTTAGTGGTTTAAACCAAATTATACCGATCGTGTTTTTTTTCTACCTGGCTAAAATCCGGCAACCCTGCTTTTTACTGTTAAATTCATTTTTAGCGTAAAATTTTACGAATCAAAAATTAAATAAAAAATATCGTGCTTTACTATAATTTTTACAGTAATATTTACTAAATCACTGTTTTACAATAAATAATTTTCTAAAATTTACGGTATAAAATTTAACGGTAAAACTGGATTTTATAGTAAAAAGTTCATTTTTACCGTACCTGAGTGCTGGTACTTTTTATGTTATTTTACCTGAATTTTTTTGCAGTATATAGAGATTAAATGTTTTTCATATTTAATAATTGCTACAATATTTAATAGAAAAATTATGTTTATATAAATTGCATTGCAAGATATTATTAATATAAAGAAAATTTCGATAAAATTTCCATCAATCCATCAGAAAATGTAAAAAGTTCTAAAAAATAATTAGCGAACTTGATGCTAAAAGAAAGTGAACCACGTTGTTTATATTTTTATTAAAAAGTCATTAATGAGCATTTTGTTAGTAAAAGAGAACAAATATTACCTAAGCCTATTTTTTCCACATAGCGTGCATCTCTTTATTTTACGCTTAACTCCTTCAAATATTGCTAGCGATAAAACTCAGAACCAAGTTTTCTCTATAAACTAATCTTTGTCGTATGGCACGAACTAAGGAAAGAACGGTTTTCTTTGTTGTTATTTCGTGAAGGGCATGTTTACAGTCATAACTTGAGCCTCACAAGTTAATTATTTATCTTTCCTGACAGACGATTATAAGATGACACGTTTTTANCCTGAATTTTTTTGTAGCATATATAAAAAATATATTTCTGAATATATTTATAAAAATATATTTTTCACGAAAAATATATAAAAATATATTTTTCTTATTTAATGGTTGCTACAATATTTAATAGAAAATTATGTTTATTTAAATTGCATTGCAAGATATTATTATAAAGAAAATTTCGATAAAAGTTCAATCAATTCATCAGACAATGTAAAAATTCTAAAAAAATAATTAGCAAACTTGATGCTAAAAGAAAGTGAACCACATTGTTTATATTTTTATTAAAAAGTCATTAATGAGCATTTTGTTAGTAAAAGAGAACAAATATTACCTAAGCCTATTTTTTTCAACATAGCGTGCATCGCTTTATTTTACGCTAACTCCTTCAAATATTGTTAGCGATAAAACTCAGAACCAAGTTTTCTCTATAAACTAATCTTTGTCGTATGGCACGAACTAAGGAAAGAACGGTTTTCTTTGTTGTTATTTCGTGAAGGGCATGTTTACAGTCATAACTTGAGCCTCACAAGTTAATTATTTATCTTTCCTGACAGACGATTATAAGATGACACGTTTTTAGGGCAGAAGCTGCTTAAATATTCCTTTATTGAATCATCGCCAAAATTACGAGTTGGCTGAAAGTTTTATGCACTGGTAGTTAAACAAATTTTATTAGGGATATTAGATGGGGGACATTATTTTTATAATAATAATTGTTGAGGAAACTGTTGGATGGAAATGTGAATTAAGCATGAAACCGTAGTTATTGATTTGATTAAACTGAAATAATGTTCGATTAATACTTACCTACAGGTTTATGGCAGGCAATGTAATTTAATTTTATGGAATTTTCTTAGATTAAATTAATATCTTTTCTCAAGACAACTGTTATTAGTTCTTAATTCATTGAATTTGTTTATAACTAACAAGATAAAGTGGTATCATAATTTTGTTGAAACTGTTTGAAATGTTCTATCTGCTGCGTTGAATACTGAACGGTTGGCAGTTTTATTCGATTAACGTGCGCATGTTATAATTTTGACAATTGTATTATTTTAGTGAAATTATAGTAAGGATTTAAAGTGTATAAAATAGAAGTTAATTATTAGGGTAAAGTGTTCAATTGCGTTTTCTTTATTTTTTAACTTACGCTTTTCTGCCTTTTCACTTGTTCGATTTTGTTGGAAATGATGCTGATTATAGTTGTGTGTATGTGAAAAAAGCCTTGTACAGTTTGATCTTCATTTGCATTTCGTACATTAGAAAACTCTTTAACGAATTGACTAATTCCATCTTGACCTTGACGTAAATAACTAATCACTATTTTAATATAGAAATATAATATAAATAATATCTAAATATAATAAATATACAGGAAATAAATATACATTTAATAATATGAACATGAATAATATCTTGGTATGATTGACATTATGTGTCCATTTTATAATTTTATTTTTGCAACAGAAGCAAAATTGCACTTTTATAAAAATGCCCCGATTCTTTCTTATAAGTTTGTATTATTATTCTACTTCTTTTTTTTAGTATCATCTATTGTAATAGTTTTTTCTATCTATTGTAATAGTTAGAGTATCATCTGTTGTAATAGTTCGATATGAGCTGTATGAAAAACAACGTTACATTTTAAGCTATAGTAAAGAGAACAGAATTTGTTTGCGCATAACTTTAAAAGGAGAAAAAAAAAATAAACCTTTCTTCCTTTTAAAGTTGTTTGATCTTGTGGCTTGCTTAGCTTTTCAAGTACCTTAACCCGCAGGACATTTCACTACATTTTATATAGTTTTCGCCAAGTAAGCCTTTCTTATTTGAAAAGGAATCTGTAACTGGCTACGGCTTCAGTTTAAAACTCGCCAACTAGAAATATCAAAGTCAAACAGTTAAGTCTAGGAAGTGGGATTCACGTTTTTCTAGGTGTTTAAAACAGTATATAAATATCAGCTTGGAGACTTACTGCATTTTTTTTTAATATTTATTCTATTGTAGAATTTGTTTTTATTTAAACAAGAACCTCTAACGTAATTTAAAATATCCATTTTGTGTTTAGTGGGAATAGGCAGTTTATTTTGTATAGTGTTGTTTTGCAACTCCCGGTTATATCTATTCAGTTTCAACTTTCTTTTTAAGAAATATGATACATTTCGAAATAAATGCATTTATGTTATATTCTTGTTGGTATCATAAAGGTATGAATTGTATCTGGTTTCTTTCAGTAGAAGACAAATTTAAATTTTAAATCATTTATTTTTTATTTTTTGTAAAATATAACTTGTGCTTTGATGATTTTAAGAAATATTTCTAAGTATTCTAGTCGGACGAAGAGTTCATTTGCGCTCGGGAGTAAGAGGATAAACATTTGCGCTCCTGAAAATGAGACAACCCTTAATGCGCGCCAAACGCGAACAGTGAATTTTTTTTGTCACTTACTTCGCTTTATCATCTGCTATTATACCTTTCGTTATTCTAGCTAATTAAATATATTGCAGCAAAATGTCTCAAAAAGGACAAACTATTCACTCAAAAGAAAGAAATATCATCAAATTTATGAAGTATTGAATGTTAAAAAAATACACATTAAGATTGCGAAATAAATATTTTAGTCACACGATCACCAAATAGCTACCTTGTGCAGGATTGTTCACACCCTTCTCCCAAAAATAACGAAATAGTATCGTCGGATACCTCGTGATGAAGGCGGAGCCAAGTGCTAACTCCTGGTGAACGAACTAGAGATTTTGCATTGAATTTGACTTACGTTAACCGTAATGCTAAACGTATTATTTACCCCTTAGCTAACTACGATTTGTAAAGAAAACTCAAATAATTTAAGCTTGCTGTTAATCTCAAATAGCTTAACTGTTAAGCTCAAATAACTTAAGAGTTAAGGCGAATCGTAACGCTTTACAAATAATATCTATTTGACGCAATCTTCGTAGCCAGGTATGAGGTCCAAATCGTTCTATTGCATTACAGGCTGTGTTTTTTCTTACTTCTTTAAATCACAGTATTAAGTATTTTCGTTAATAACATCTGTTTACATTTGCTTAAATTTAAACATATTATTTTTAAATTGATTTAGATGTTCACTACAATTCTAATTCTTGGTAAGTTAAAAACCTAAGGGTTTAAATAATTTTCTATGTAATATTTATGTTGCACATTACGTGGCAGACGCCTTCTGTATCACAATTAATGTTAATCATACAAAATTGAAACCAAAAAAATAAATAAAGAAAAAAAATGCAAAATATGACAACCGTAGCTGATGACGTCAGGGGGTACCAGCCCCGGAAGTCATAAATGCAAAACCTTTTCTATCGAGAGAGCACGACAAATGTCTAATTTGCTCTGCCTGTACCCCAAAGGTTTTGCCAAAGTCCAGGTGGAGCGAAAGTAAAATACAAATTACAAAAACCAAATACGAAGTATAATACCTAAACTAAAACAAAAAAATACAATGCTCAAAAACTTTCTTGAAAATAATAAATCCCAAAACCAAAGTACAAGAGACTACAGTCTGTACTCTTTTGTATTAGTTTAGGTATTATACTTTTGTATTTTGTTTTTGTAATTTGTATTATATTTTCTTTCTACCTGGAGACTTTGGCAAAACCTTTGGGGTACAGGCAGAGCAAGTTAGACATTTGTCTTGCTCTCTCGATAGAAAAGGTTTGGTTTTGCATTTCTGACTTCCGGGGCTGGTACCCCGGAAGCTGACGTCGTCAGGCGACGTCAGCTTCGGTTGTCATATTTTTTTATTGTTTTTCTTTATTTATTCTTTTGGTTTCGATTTCCTTTTGGAATTTCTACTGCGTAGCTTGTTTTTCCACTGGAAGTGTAGTTTCTTATTGCTTTAATAATTTTGATTTCGCTTTTTATCATAAAAATTGTCATATCTGCGAAATTAAAAAAATTTTGATACTAAATTAACAGAGATCATTGTAGGGAAAATTTGGGTCTGTTAACAATACCTTTTCACAGATTTAACTATTTTAAAATTTCACAATGTTTTTATATTTTTATTTTCTTGTGTTAACCCTCCAAACGCAGGTGAAACACCGGTGTCTTTTTTATACATTTTTTTCTGACGCTCTAATTACAAGCAAAATTATATTTTGGTATTTTTTAATAATAAAAAACTAATAGTTACTAAAAATATGTGTTAGATTATTGGAATTGTATTTCTATTAAAATATAAAATAAATAGTTTACTTTTTTTTTTAAACCTATATTCACTTTATCAATAATTGATTTTGTAAATAAAAGAAATTTCAATGTTGAAACTGTTTCCTATATGTCTTAAAAACTGCAAATAAGTGTAAATTTAAAAATATATTGTTTAGAAGTTAGCCATAATTGGTAGATTTTCCCTTTAACGCAGAAAAAGACACCGGTGTTTCATGGTGTATTTCATAACCATAAGTGATTTAAACGCAAAATGCAATATTTTTTTACTTATTTTGACTTAAATTACTACAAAATAATGAAAATAGTAGGCAAATATTATGTTTAGTAAAAAATTCTGTGTCAAAGTATTACAGTTAAACGGGATTTTTTTCTTTCGTTCTTAAAACTTTTCTTATTCTTCAAAAAAAAAAGGAAGAGCATTTTTTGTTAAGCATCGAAATTCTATTGAATCATCATTTTTGTATATTTAAAAACAATTTAGATCGGTACTTCTTTGTTATAATTTAATATTCATTTTTTTCTTCCGTCTTGTAGAAGATGCATACTTTTCTCTTTTTTTCTTCTTTTCTTTTTTATCTTTAGTAGAACCGAAATCTTTAAATAATTCATGTTGCGTGATTTCCTTGTTGCAAGCAGAAAATAATTTTTTGAAGTATCTTTTTCGCCCCTTGTTTTTTACTCTTTCTTTTCTGATAAAAATTTCCGGATTCTATTATTTGACTAGCATTTATTCATATTCTGTTGAGTCGCTCAGGATCAGGTGAGCTGAAATTGCACTGCACAGCTGGGCTCAACAACTTCGCCTCTTTTCAATTCTTGGGAAGAAACTGCCTTTTGATAAATGGTTTTTGGCGCAAGAGACGATGAGGCTGTATGGTTCAAGTATTTTTTTTTTCTTCTTCCAGTGACTAAATAATCCTTAGGGCTCTTATTCTTTTAGTATTTTTTCCCTATATAAAAGTTTCAAGTTATCTCAAACCTTTTTTTACAATTTTATCTTAAATTTTTCATTGGTTTTAAACTCTTTTAGCGTCGTGAATAATAACTGATTGATTTTTAAAGAGTTGACCATGGAGTTAATAGTTATTTCGTTACTCTTCGTTAAATTTGATACTGTTGCTATTCATTTTAGAATTAACTTATTTGTGTTTAATTTTAATAAGTTAAAAATGATAAATGGTTTTTGGGGCAAGAGACGATGAGGCTATATGGTTTAATGTTTTCCTCCACTATAATTCTTTGGGGTCTTTTTCCCTATATAAAAGTTTCAAGTTATCTCAAAGCGTTTTTTTACACTTTTATCGTTAATTTTTCATTGGATTTAAACTCCTTTATCGTCATGAACAATAACTGATTTATTTTTAAAGGGTTGATCACGGAGTTAATTGATATTTCGTAACTCTTCCTTAAATGTGATACTGTCGCTTTTCATTTTAGTATTTACCCAACTGTGTGCAAATTTAATAAGTTAAAATAATAATATGCAGAAAGTTATGTTCTTGTGGAATT
Organism: Parasteatoda tepidariorum; assembly: GCF_043381705.1. Classification (NCBI taxonomy): domain Eukaryota; kingdom Metazoa; phylum Arthropoda; class Arachnida; order Araneae; family Theridiidae; genus Parasteatoda; species Parasteatoda tepidariorum. The sequence goes on from NC_092205.1 coordinate 51,132,555, forward strand.
TCTTTCATTCTAATATTTTGTAATATTTTAAATTTTCTAGACTGAGTTATTCTAAAGCAATATATGTGCATTAGGTAATTAAAGATGCGAATGATGTATACAGGTGTCCATTAATCACTGCTCTTAATGCATATGTACTTCGAATCCCAATCAAAAATGAAGGTAGAAAAGTATACACATTACAAGTCACAAATTAATATTAAACACAGTAAATACAGAAATTTTAACAAATTATTTGTTAGAATATAAAGGCTGAATATAAATCAAATCTGTCTGATTGCAATATAAAACATAGTTGAAAAATGATTAATAGATTATTATCAGACAATAAAACTGGTTTTGATATTGCTTTTATTATAAATAACACTTTTCTCTTAAGTCATTCGCTCTCTTCCTTTCTCGAGTATTAATTTGCGATCCTTCCTAACCATTGATTTCACTTTTGATAATTATTTAAAAAAATTATATATTTAGGACTGTGATTACGGAACACTTTGTGTATATGTATACATAAGAAAGACAATTGTAAGATGAATAAATTTTTAAAAAAATCTTTCATTTTTTTTTTATTTGCCCTTTTATTACGTTTCATGTAAGTTTGATTCTACTGCATGATTGTCATTTACCATATAACCATTCTAAATCGCTCCTCCTATATGCCTATGATTTCCTGATCTCATCAGGGGTCTGTCCAGACATTTTGTGAAAGGTCCGATCTTTGTGAAATTGTGAAAAAATTACTCACATTCTTTCAACCAGGGTCCTGCTTTTATGAATTTGTGCAAATAGGGTCCGGTTATTGCAAAAAAATTTTTCAAGGAGTTTTTAAATTGTAAATATATGCAAGATTATGCTCAGTACTGTAAAATTATAATTAAAAAAAATTAAATTTTCAAAAATAAACATCAATTGCTGCTTCTAAATTAGATTTGCAACATACAAATATTTGGTATTTAGCCTATACTGCTGAACGCTGAAAATTCATTTCGTGCGAANATTCTTTTAGTATTTTTTCCCTATATAAAAGTTTCAAGTTATCTCAAACCTTTTTTTGCAATTTTATCTTCAATTTTTCATTGGTTTTAAACTCTTTTAGCGTCGTGAATAATAACTGATTGATTTTTAAAGAGTTGGCCATGGAGTTAATAGATATTTCGTTACTCTTCGTTAAATTTGATACTGTTGCTATTCATTTTAGAATTAACTTATATGTGTGTAATTTTAATAAGTTAAAATAAAATATATGATAAATGCTTTTTGGGGCAAGAGACGATGAGGCTATATGGTTTAATGCTTTCCTCCACTATAATTCTTAGGGGTCTTTTTCACTATATAAAAGTTTCAAGTTATCTCAAACCTTTTTTTACAATTTTATCTTCAATTTTTCATTGGTTTTAAACTCTTTTAGAGTCGTGAATAATAACTGATTGATTTTTAAAGAGTTGACCATGAAGTTAATAGTTATTTCGTTACTCTTCGTTAAATTTGATACTGTTGCTATTTATTTTAGAATTAACTTATATGTGTGTAATTTTAATACGTTAAAATAAAATATAAGATAAATGGTTTTGGGGGCAAGAGACGATGAGGCTATATGGTTTAATGTTTTCCTCCACTATAATTCTTAGGGGTCTTTTTCCCTATATAAAAGTTTCAAGTTATCTCAAACCTTTTTTTTACAATTTTATCTTCAATTTTTCAGTGGTTTTAAACTCCTTTATCGTCATGAATAATAGCTGATTGATTTTTAAAGAGTTGACCATGGAGTTAAATGATATTTCGTAACTCTTCCTTAAATGTGATACTATCGCTTTTTATTTTAATATTAACCTAACTGAGTGTAAATTTAATTAGTTGAAATAATAATTTTACAGAAAACTACGTTCTTTTTGTAGAGTTTCTTTCATTCGAATATTTTGTAAAATTTTAAATTTTCTTGACTATTCTGAGTTATTCTAAAGCAATGTGTGTGCATTAGGCAATTAAAGAAGCGAATGATGTATACAGGTGATCATTAATCACTGCTCTTAATACATATATATTTCTAATCCCAATAAAAAATAAAGGTTGAAAAGTATACACATTGCAAGTCGCAAATTAATATTAAACGCATTAAATACAGAAATTTTAACAAATTACCTGTTAGAATATAAATCATATCGTTTAAAAAAAGAATCAAATCTGTTTGATTGCAATAGAAAACATAGTTGAAGGAAGATTAATAGATTATTATCAGACAATGAAACTGGTTTTGATATTGCTTTTATTATAAATATCGCTTTTCTCTTTAGTCATTCGCTCTATTTCGATAGAGGTTTTGCTTCTTCTTTTCACGAGTATCAGTTTGCGATCCTCCCTACAACATTGACTTCACTTATAATAAAATAAAAAATTATATTTAGGATTGTGATTACCGAACACTTTGTGTATATGTATACATAGGAAAGACAATTGTAAGATGAATAAATTAAAAATAAAAATATTTAATTTTTTTTAAAAATTGCCATTTTATTACGTTTCATGTCAGTTTGATTCTACTGCATGATTTTCATTTATCATATAACCATTGTAAAACGCTCCTCCTATATGCTTATAATGTCCTGATCTCATGTATGCCTAATCAATTGTATTTTGATAAACGTCGTTAAATGCTTATGATCTGTTTTACTACCTGCTCTTTTTTGTAAAATGTAGAAACTCAACGTATGTCTATGTTTTATATTTCTGTCCATTAATCCCTACTAATCTCTTCTAATTACATTCTTTAAAAACTCGCGCATTTATTTTTGATGTTATAATTTTTTTCCCTTCTATTTCGTTGGTTTTAAAATTAAAACTTCTCAAAATTCGTTGGCTAACTTTTCTTTTCCTACGTATTTACTTACACTCTTAAAAAAACGCTTCCTTGTATGTAAGTCCCCACCTCACTTTAGCTTCTTCCTTTCTGTTACTTTTATACTATTACGTAAATTTTATTCATTTTAATTATTTGAGTTTCTTCTCCGTCTCGTTAGTTTTAAAAATTAAAATTTTCTCGTAATATTCCACCGTCAACTTATCTCTTCCTAAGTATCTAAACTTCCACTCTTTAAAAAAAGCTGGTATAATCTGCTACAAATCCCTAATTTACTGCATTCCTATGAAGAAAATTCCATGTCAAATACATTTAAACGAATCAAAAAAGGGAAGGGATGGAGTACCTCTTTATAAAAATCTGTTACTGCGCCTAATTGGCGAAAACCCTCAGTTATGGTAATGGAAGTAATAACCAGACATAGAGCGGTGGTACTTATTTCCGAAAGAGTCCTTGATTGGATAAAGCTTTAATGTCCTCTGAATTAATAAGAGGGTAATTTCGGAGGTCATTTAAACTCTTGCTAGGCCGACGGCCTAAACGGATAAGGCTGCCGTTTTCGTTTTAGAGAAAACGGGATTATCTTAAAGTCAGATTGGATTGGGTACGCGATTGTTTATGTTACATAAACTACGAGTTTCCTGAAGTTAAGTAAATGTTTAAGTAAGTTGGTTTCATAAATGTGAAATTTAGAGATCTGAAAATGAATTTAGTTTAAGCTTAATCTGATTTATAAATTATTTTTTGAGACTTTGAGATTTTAAATATTTTATTAATTGAAAAAACACTGCGGACAATATTATAACAGTTCAAGGTATATCGAGCTAAATATTTTTAAAAAAAAATCATAATAGTTAGAAATTAGTTTCAAGATTATTACAGACTTTCATTGTTACTGAGAAATTGGTTATTTACAGAATGTTGTCATGTGTGCATACATGTCAATTTCTCACTCATAAACGTGAGATTTAAGAAAAAAATAATAATAAATATTTCAAGTAGTAGTAAATCTTATATATTTTAAATAAATATGTAAGATCTGCGAATCAGTGTGAAATTTTTGAATGTTGATTGACAAAATTAAACAAAATCTGAAGGGCAAAAGTGTTGACCACTCTTTCAGGGAGAGCACAATGTTAGTGTGTGCCAGCGTCACCCCTTACTGAGACAGACAGATAGTACAGAGAAGAAGGAAAAAGCATACATGCCTTTTACCGGGATTCGAATCCGAGACCTCTCTGGCATGAGGTCAGTTCACTGACCTCCTTTCAGCCCATCGGTAAACAAATTAAGATTATTTTTATTGTTAATTCGCTACCGGTATGAGACTACATTGCTGTTGCGCCAGACTTACGGGCTGTCATCAATGTATATGACTCGAGATTAATTCTTTTCAGAAAAAGAAGAAGTGAAAAAAAAAATGTTTTTTTCAGTAATACTGTTTTTATAACAGTGTCGGTACTTTTTGCCTTATATTGATTTGGAATTTTTTTCAGTCTACACCGTTGTTCCAATCTGAAATATAAGTATAAAAATGTTCCTGTTGATGATATTCCTGTTGAGAAATGGATCAGCTGTGTACACTTGCATTTCATATTGAACTTTTCGCAGTAATATTCATTTAATTTAAGTGATTTTACGATAATGATTACTGTAAAAATTATGGTATATCAGGTGTTTTTTTCCGTAATATGTTCCGGTAAAAAGTACTTGCGCACTGAGTACCGGTACTTTTCACCGTAATCTGATACGGAATTTTTTTACAGTCATGCACTGTAAAAAAGCCTATGTATACACTGTGAAAAATTGATACACAAATTTCATATCTTCGTTTTTTACTAAACCGTTTTCTTATACATGCTCCGATCGAACATTTCGCCAAAGTGACGAAATAACAATCGTCACTTCTTCGAGGAAAATATTTCGTCAAAAGAAAATAAACATTTCGTCATTCTAGTTTCGATCGCCCAGTCTTCATTCTATAACACTTACCCACAATGCAAGGCTATGATGTTCCGAGTTGAGGAAGCATTTTCTTCAGACATTTGAGAGTTCGCGTTTCGTCTCAAATCACGTGTTTTTGTGACGAAATGATTCTCAAACTTAACTTCAAGATGACTCAAGCTTAACTCAAACTTCAAGATGATAAAATCATATAGCAGTTATCAGATTTTTTTTAAAAAAAAACTGTTTAAATTAAAACGAAATGCTGTAATTGTTTTCGTGATAAAATATAATAATTTAATACAAAGCATTAACAATTGGTTTGTAAAGGGTTTATCTAAACCTTTGTCATTCTTAACTGCAGGTTAGTCAATGAAGCGTTAAATGTATGCTCTGCTTCTCCGACTTTTCATGTTGCTTATCGATCTTAATACAAATCTGTTCGGAATCTTTTTATTGTATCCATTGTTTAAGACATTATTTACCCTTCAACGAATTCTCTTTATCTAAGCACTTTACCAGAGATTAGCTTTATTGTAACAGTTTTGTTATAATGAATTTTAAGTATTTAGTCAAATATTTTTTTTCTTCTCTTCTTATATTTGGTATTTCTCCTGTTCTTTCAAAGTAATAAATGCATTTCTCTCGCTTCAAAGAGATGTTAGCTTAGAGCAGAAACATTATTTCAATGGAGAAATCTTCTGTTAAGGCTGCTTTTCTAAGGATCTGATGACTGCTGTGAGTTTGCATCATGGCAGTTAGGTCAAGCTTAGCCTATCTTTATCCTGCGTCTTTTATGCTAATTCTAAACTTGCGACTCGAGAAGAAGTGAAAAAATTATGTTTAACCATGTGATTTAAATCAGATTTAACTGCATACATGTAAATGATATCAAGCTCGTGTGCCGAAACTGATTGGCTTCTGAATAGACAAATGCCACGATTTATCTACGATGACGTCACTTGCTGGTATCAAGTTCTGAAAATGGCGCAAGACATCAATATGAAGAAAAGCCGCAGTTTCATAAATAAAAATCGTTTGCCTAATTTTTGAATATTCAAAAAATTACTTTAACTCTGCTTTGTTTGGGTTCATACGAATTTGCAAGAATGGAAAATTACTTATTGATTTTGAAAATTTTTATATAGTTAGAATAATCTCGCTAAAATGGCGATTTTTTAAACTGTTTAACAACTTCTAAAATATTTTAATTATTTGTCCGTTCAAAAGCAGAGATAATTATTTTCTGTACGATGGTTTATATAGTTTAAAATTATAGCTTTGTCTCTCTCAAGTGTACGGTGTAAGGTATTTAAATTGTAGCATTTTTTAATTTCCTTTGCGGAAGTGTTTTAAAAAAACATTGTCAGAACAGTGACGAGATTGGCAATCAAAAACGAATTTATAAAATTACCAAATTTACACTCACAAGAAGGCAAAGCGAATAATTGAACAATATTGTCATTAGTCAGACTTTTTAAACGGTGAAATTTTAAAATCAGAATGTTTCTCAGTATTGTTCCCAGATAAAGTATTGTCGGTATTTTTCATCAAAAACATTTTCCTGAAAAATTTGAAAGTGTAGCATATTATATAGAGTTTTATAAAACGCAGTATGTGTAAATTAATCTCCGTTGCTTATGCCCGTTTCTTATGATTGCCTCTGTTGCTTATGATCTTAGTTTATCGATCGCAGAATATACTTGCATTTCAAAGTAAGATATAATTTTAATAATTGAATTATCTAATTACTTTAATTTTTAGTGATAGCAATTTCAGTTAAAATAAACTTATTGTATTTCTGCTTTCAAAGTACTAAGCTGTAAAGAAATTCCTGATCAAATTTCGGTGTGAAGTACCGGCTTTTTTGGGTGCATCATCCGTAAAATCCATGTTATTGTAAAATCCATTTTATACCGTACACCGTAATTTTTACAGTAATATGTATCAATTCAGATTTTACTGTAATTATTTTAAAAAGTATGGTATATCAGAGGTTTTGTTCCGAAATAAGTTCCAGTAAACATAGATTTAATGTTAAAAGTACTGGCACACTTTGCTGTACTTTTAGTGTCTGTACTTTTTGCCGTATTTTGATTTGGAATTTTTTTCAGTCTACACTGTTGTTCTAAACTGAAATATAAGTATTAAATTTGGCATTTTATATGACTCCTAAGCCTAAGATCACGTTGATTACTATTTTCGTTTCAGTAAACAAGTTCTAATACGAACAGTACATGTAGAATTTTCTTTGTTGTTCCTGATCGCTCTAATTTGGAATCAGTTAATATTTTCTTTTAAACCATCATTCTAATTAACACCAGACGAAATATTACTTGATAAATTTAGTTTTAAAATGAGATATTATTAGTTAATTTTTGTTCTGTAGTTCATGCTTCCAATTAATTAAAATTTGCTTGTCGTTCTTAATTACTTCTGGGGATTATGAAAATGAGTTGTAAGTCTAAAAGAGAGAAAAAAAAAGATTATTTAATTATTCTGCAATGAAAACTTATGTAACGAATTTGTGTAACGAATGTGTTTAGAATTTCAGCAAATTAATACTTCGAGAACGAACATCGAAATTTAAGTCAAAGAAATTTGATGTTAACGTTCCAACGGAAATTAGTTTTCATATCTTAAAATATTAATTACTTGAAATAATTTTGACACCAATTTTTGCTTAGTTCATAAAGTGATTAATTTTTTACACGTATTTCTAGTTAATGTTTTCACATTTAATCACCGAATTAATTGCTTAGCGCTTTTGGATTTAATTATAAACATATATGATGAGAACCTCTTTTAATAATCCTTGCGTTCTTTTTGTACCAGCGTTTAAATTAGTCGTTTGCTTTCTTATTTAATTTACGAACGGTGCAAATAAAAACGTTTTCGTCGTCTTCAATTTACTGACATTTCGAACGGGAATTGCTCTCTTTCCTATCTATTGGAACAATCATCCATTAAAATTAGTACTTTAAAATGGCGATCGTTTATTTAGAATCAATTCCTGTGTTACTGTTTCATAGTATCATTACCGTCTTTAACGATTTTATTTTATTTTGGAACGAAAGAAAAAAAGTGCACAAGCAACGGTTAATCTTATAAATGATATTTTGGGATAAAAGTCGTTTGCATGCGATTAACTAAACGTGATTGCTAAGTATAGTTGATTTTTTGAGTTTTAGTTTTATTAGCATTTTTGTATTCATGTAAAAATAAACGATTGCATTTAAAAGACGTGATTGTAAGTTATGTTGCATATCTTTGAAGCAATTGTTTTTAAAAATATATTTTTTGCTCTGAAATATTTCCGTTATATTAGAAATTTTTTTTTTCATGTTTTACGTAAGCATTGCTCATATTTTTCGTCNAATTTTTTTTATTAATAATTGCTTATTATTTTGTTTGTTTTTCGTGAATTTTAATTTAATTGTTACATATGCTTCAATTGTGATAGGTGGCGTGCCCAAAATATTGTGTCGAGTGCCATAAATGGCACGCGTGCCATTGGTTCGCCATCCCTGTCGTCTGCCAATTGAAAAATCCAAGTCTTTACAAATGTCTCTGGTCTTCTGTCTTTTTTTTAAATGTGCCTGAAATTTTTAGGCTTGTTGCCATCGAGCAATAGGCTTTAGGCTAATTAAAAATGCGCAAAGAAATACTCAATCAGACCTTAATTGCTTAGGCTTGTTGCAATAAACCTTCCATAAGACTATTCATTATATACTTTCATTGGGCTGTTTTAATTGGAAGAGGAATTAAATTCTAATAGTTGATAATGAGTAGTTGGAAAATGAAAGATGCATTCTCTAATTAGTCTAAAGGTTTGTGGACTCAAGGGTAAAAAAATTCCAGCTGATTAAAAAAAAAAAAAAAAATACTGTAAAATTATTAAATTAGCCTGGGGACAGCGCAAATATAAGATGGCTGTTTGCAAAAGCCTGATTATTCAATTAGACTTCCACACATATGTTACGTTATCATGCGCAACTTTTTATCACTCTATTGATTGTTTCGAAAATATTATTTATTATGATTACATTTATTAATATACTCAATTGTGAACATTCCAATCTAAAAAAAAAAAAAAACTAATCTGCTTTTTTATTATTTTTTATTTTTCATAAAAAAGAATGTTTTTAATTAAACATTCCATTTCTAATTAACTCCTTTACATCTTACAATTTAACTTTTGTAATTTAAATTAAATTAAATAATATTAAAATATAATGGTTTAGTTTCATTGTACAATGTTGAAAAATGTAAATCATAGGAAGTTTTTTTCTTTTGTAATAGCTTAAGGTTATAGTATATGAACTTATTTAAATAATTATTTAAAAATGCCACAAGTGTAGCTTATTGTATTATAAATGTGAAACAGAATATTTGCTTTGAATATAGTTAAAAATTTATTTCTTTTGTTCATATCGGTTGCCTAGAGTTAAAATTCCTCCACCTTTCCTCAAGCAATAAGAATAGTTTATTGAGTGAAAATCCCGCTTGTTCCTTACTGGATTTGCAAACTTTTCCATTGAATTAATGAATTAATCACATCTTTTGAATTTAATTATGCTCGTCTGCACTTTCTAATTCATTTTATTATGTTTTCTACTCGAGAGTTTTAAGTTTAACTCGGTGAGTTGGAATTTCCAAATGCAAGTGGTACTAATAATTAAAACTGTTTTGTACTTTTTTAACGTGAATTTTTAGGAGTGTTAGGTTATCGTGTTCATTTTTATGTTGCTTTCCTTTTTATTGTTATGTTTTTTTTATTGTTATGTTTTTTTATTGTTGTGATTGCTGTTTTATATCGAACTATTTTTTATTCTACCAAAAAAGTTTAATAAAGGAAGCTTTATGAAAAGTGAAGATACTTCTTAACCTCTCATTGTACATATATTTTTTTTAATTGATTCCAGTTAACAAGAACCGAGAAGTGGCTCAATTTGATAAGAAGAAAAATTGACTTACTGGAAGTATAAAATCAATGGTAAATCAATCTTAAAAGAAATTAGGCTCGTTCAAGGTTCCTGCTTGAAATTCTGAAAATCCAAACATCACAAAAGAACCTTCTTCAAAATGCTAACTTTAAAGAAGAGCAAATTTTTGAAGGCCCTTTGACGAATTTCATAAATCTGGAAATTCCGATTAAATTAAGTACTGGCACTTAGGGTGCATCATCCATAAAATCCATTTTTATCGTTAAATATTATGCTGTAATTTTTGCAGTAATTTAATTGGAGTGATTCAGTGATTTTACAGTATTTATTTTTGTAAAAATTACAATGTATGGGATTTTTATTCCGTTACATGTTCCGGTAAAAATTGATTTGAGGGTAAGAGGCACCGGCCGGAGTTCTCCAGAATTTGATCCAGATTTTTTGTATTTGATTATATATTCTTAATAGTCAAATTATAATTTGCATGGAAAAGAAATCTTAATTTTTGGCGAAAATAATTTCACATAATTCTATAATCTGCACCCAAGTGTTTTTTTTTTAAAAAAAAGAAAGAAGAAAACGAATTTAATCTGCAAAATTTGTAACGATATCTAAGAAATACACCAGCTGTTGTTACTTTTTCTTTGTATTCTCTTTTCTCTGAAAGTTCTTATTTTTGAGAAAAATTATTCATTCCGTAGATCGGGTTTAATCTTCCAGGGTACTGTTTTTGTAACAAAGATAAAGCATGTCAAGACGTCATGGGCCTGTTTTTCAAATAAAAATAAATTACTAGGTTAAGGGTAAATTTTTTCAAATGAAAAGCATTGTGAAGAGTCCGTTTTAAGTATGCGAAGGGTCCATGAACTTGATGGATGTGTTAACCGAAGGAAACTTTGTAATGGGTTGGGTCGGTGAAACGAGCCTTAATGTCTCAAAAAATATCCCATGGGCATTATCGATAATTATCGAAATGTTGCGCACAGGTACTCAACGTTCCTGGATTCGGTCCCTTTTGGACGCAGTTGAGATATCTATTTGAAAAGATAAATCACTCGCTGATTGCTCAAGCAGCTCGGGTTAGAATTCAAGCAGTAATTCGTCAGAGAATTGGCCTTGTATTAGAAATGTTTTGCGTTCCAATCCCGGGCAAGACATGGATGTTCTTTCATTCTTTGTAATATCTGACCTTACAGTGGAAGCAACGTTGACTAGCCATCCAATATGTGGTGCCCCTGAAAGAGTGGCCAACAAATCTGCCTAGTAATCTGCCTGAATTGACGAAATGTTAACACATGTGGGCATTGGGTAATATATATATCAGGGGTCTGTCCAGACATTTTGTGAAAGGTCCGTTTTTATAAAATTGTGAAAAAATTACTCGTAATTGGTGAATATAAAATAAACGCTAAGTCACATTCTTTCAACCAGGGTCCGCTTTTGTGAATTTGTGCAAATAGGGTCCGTTATTGCAAAAAAACTTTTTTAATGAGTTTTTAAATTGTAAAGACATACAAGATTATGTTCAACACTGTAAAATTATAATTAAAAAAAATAAATTTTAAAAAATAAACAGCAATTGCAGCTACTAAATTAGCGATGCAACGTATAAATATTTGGTATTTAGCCTATACTGCTGAATGCAGAATATTCATTTCGAACAAATAAGGGAAGAAGCGTCTGCCGAAGACAAAATTTAGTTCGTTTACATCTGTCTTTCTCCTCCCCCCTTCCTGGGAAGGGTTTATTCGATTAACAAAAC
>NC_092205.1:51144632-51164284 GCF_043381705.1 Parasteatoda tepidariorum
TTAATAAATTAAAGAAAAATTGCATACAAAATACTTCAAATATTTCAAGGCTATTTTAAAAAATTCCACATCCATTATTTCACAAGAGAAAAAATAATTTTATTGAAATGTGCCATAAAAAAAAGTAAAACCTTTATTTTCAGAGTGTATTATGCTTTTTTTTTTTTATAAGTATTTTGTATTCTTCTGAAAAGTGTTCTAGGTGTTTGCTCAGAAGCAGAGAAATTGTCCCAAGTAGAGTTATTACTAAGCAATTGTTCCATTTTAATGGATCTGAATGCATTTTGTATAGAATTTCCCAAATTACTTCATTACCTGAAGATCAAACGCTTAAATAATGCACTAATATTAAAGAAAATTGGATAGAAAATTTATTTGAAAAATTGCAATAAAAATTAATAAAATTTAAAAGTGTAGAATTTTAAGTTGGTAGATATCGCAAATTGATATTTACACACTGTTTTCATATTTCAAAAGTGATAACTCAAAACATATCTCAGCAGATTTTTTCAATTAAATATTTTAAGCATTATTTACAAAATATATATATATATATATATAAAATATCTCCATCATTCGAAGAACTGTCACATTCTGAGTTTGAAAAATGATGGACAAGGAAGAATATGATCTTATATTGCCAAAGTTATTATAATGTTTTATCAATCTGATATGACGTTACGCAGTCCATCTGGAATTGAAATAATTGCTTCTAATATCATCGTTGGTCACGTAGCAACGGAGGTTTGTCTTCTTTCTGGTTATGTGACAGTCGCCATTATATTCAACGTGGCACTGTTACGTTTATCGCATTTTTCTTTGTTGTGATGGAGAAAGTTGAGGTTGTCTTCTCTTATTAGAATCGATTTATTTCACACTATCTTTATATCTAGATTTCCTTTTATTCTAGACAATTATTGCGTAAATAATGTTCAGATGCCAGGTTTTGAATTGCATTGTTTGTATTGTTTTTAATTTTCTTGCGTCAGACACATTGCGATGTCGGTTCTCTTGAAATATGTAATTCTTTCATTGATTTGAAACTCATTTATCTATTTTTTGTTATTAAGTTCTTTTAAAGTATTAACCCTATGACACAGAATTTTCATGAAACATTTATTATATCTCCCCCCCCCCATTTTTTTGTATTAATTTAGGTCAAAATAAGTGAAAAATATTATATTTAGCATTTTAATAATTTATGATTATGAAATACTGTATGAAACACCGGTGTATTTTTCTGCGTTAAAGGTAACATCTTTCAAATACGACTTACTCCGAAACATAATTTTTCAACATTTGCAGTTATTTAAATGTACGAGAAACAGCTATTCATCTGTGAAATTTCTATAATTTGCAAAATCAATTATTGATGCATTTTTGAATATAAATGCAAAGAAAAATTTTCAAACAGATTTTTTGGATTTTATATTTTAATACAAATATAATTCGATAATCTAACAGATTTTTTTAGTAACTGTTAGACTGTTTGTTATATTTAAAAAATACCAAACTATATTTTACTCGTAATTAGAGCGTCAGAAAAAAATATAAATAAGGAAGACCGGTGTTCTATTTGCGTCAAAGGGTTAATAAGTAAAAAGCTTTATGAATTATGTAAAGACATTTTTAAATTTACTCAACTTTTTTTTAGTTTAAATATATGTTATAATTAGATGTATATTGTGCTAGATCGGAAAAAAAATTTAATATTTAAGTAACTTTTAATTTGATGATCTTATTTTCACGTTCTCACACAAGATTCGAGAAGCTAATATTTATTACAGATTGTTCTTGGTGAAAATACGTTTATAAGTTTGATTTCGTAGCTTAAAATATCACGTGCGGAAAGAAAATAGTCACTCGAACCTTATAGATTGGATCTTAGTATATGAAAATCCGATCACCAGATTAAAAGTTGTTAAATTTTACGTACATTTAATAAATTTTAATGCGAGGTAATTAAATTTAAAACATAAAAACAACCTCCTAATATTTCTGAATATTTTTTTAGTGTCCCTTTTTGGTATAAAATTTAGAAAAAAAAACATTCTTTATTTTTTTATAGCTAAAGACTGAAAAATCTTTTCTCTATCTGGTGTTTTTATAATATCTAAGGTTTAAAACAATCAGCAAATGCTGTGATAATCTGCAACGTCCACTGGATTGTAAATATGACCTCCCTATCAAATTTTTTGATTATTTTTTTCATTATCTCTTAAGGCAGTATTTCCCAAAGTGTGGTACGCGTACCCCTAGGGGCACGGGAACATTTTAGAGGGGGTACGCGTTCTTATGCGAAATATCTTGCCACAAACGAAATTTAAATTTTTTCTTTTTAAAAACAAAGTTAGCCATGAAAATTTACGATTACGTATTTTCTATTGGCTATTTTTAGCATAGTTAACAGTTAATAATTAGTGGTGTCAACAGTCAGTTGTGCTTTTTAATTTTTGTGCAATTTTTTTGTAGTAAGAAATCCATTCATTTTTTTTATTAGTGGTACACATTGTACGAAAAATTTAGAAGGGGTACACAAAAGTCATAAGTTTGGGAAACACTGTCTTAAGGTTATACTACTTCTTCAAAACGAGAAAAAAAAATTNTATATATATATATGTATTTATAATTTTTGCCCTGTTTTGATAGAAAATATCAGCTAAATGTTTTTTTTTTAAATTGAATTAATTTGCGACTTAAACCAGCTTAACTAATTTGTATTATCCGTTATTTCTCCTAAATGTTTATACCAAGAAAGAATAAATAAAACGCGAAAAATAAATGACTAGAAGCCATCATAAATTTAAAAATCAACTTTGTGACATTCAAGTCTCTTCAAATTACGCTAATTAATTCCATTGTTTGTTGAAAATAATTTCAAATTTTTTGATACCACGTTTTACAGAATTGAAACAGTCATCCACTTAGTGAAATCTTTTTAATCTCAGCACACCTCAATTTATTTTTTGCCATCTTTTGGGAATAGCATCCGGTTTTGGATCCCCATTCCTTTGATCTTGAATGTTTTCAATACTCTGAAAATAACTTTTTTTTTTTAAAGGCAATAATTTGTCTGAACTATGATCCTTGTTTGTAAATGATACTTGCCTCGTCTCGCATTCTCTTAGTTTTGCTGCAGAAGTTTCAATACACAAACATGAAAGGCGTTTATATAAAAATCCATTAAGATTGGATGTTGTTGTGGATTAGCATCGTCTCTTTTCTCTATTTTTTTAAAAATTTATTTATTATTTCTTTGGAGGGATAATACCCGTTAAGTTGATACACCTTTTGATGCTTAGTATCCTGTTAAAAAACGATTGAATATGTTTTTGGGAAATGTCTAGTCAGTGTCTAAGCAATGATGTTGTTTATTTTTTCATGATTTTAGGGGATGACTGAACGAAAAAAATATTCCATTTATAAAATGCGAAAAAAAAAATAATAAATTTAATATATAAAGCGTTTTTGGGGTGATTAAGTTTTCGAAAATTTGTTTGAAAAATACCTTCTTAAACTATATTTCATTCGTGTCCTATTAGTGTATTAACGCCATAAAAATAAGTTAATAAACAAAGAAAATGACTTACTTCAAAACTGACACAAAATTATGATATTTTTCAGTAATTTTAAAGAGAAAAAAAAATAGTGTCCAATAACACGTGACCATATTTCTTTTTAAATTCTCTAAAACATTGAGTTTTTTTTCCTACACCAGAGCACATTATAAATAGCATTATTTGATCTGTATATTTTTCAAAAACTACTTTAAAAAGAAAAGAAAATCCATTTATGTAAGATTTCTGTTGCAATGTTTCCCCCCCCCCTCGTGCAGTACCCCTTTCTCTAAACGGTTTTGCTTTTTTAAATAAACGAGGGAAGAGCCGCTTCCCAATGAGATGACCCAGGTACGTATCCCATCATTGGCTGATCGATACGAATTATGCTCCCGGTTCGCATCGGCCACAGTGCTGACATAAATTATCGTCAATGTTAGACGGATCGTGGGTTAGAATCCCCTTGCGGCGGGCAAACCGTGGAGAGTTATCGTGGTTTTCCTCTCCCTGTAACGTAAATGCGGCTTAGTTCCATCAAAAAGTCCCCCACAATGGCTAGTTCGTCCGATTGCTTGATCCAAGAACCCCCTTGTCTTCTGGATTGGTTTCAAAATTAAAAGGCTACGGAGTTGAGCATTGATAGTTGTGAACTCAAAATTGGGTCAGCTGTTCAACGCCGGGTATAAAATAAAATAGTGGTGGTACCCACGATCTGAAGTTTCCATATCTTTTCTTTCTATTCTTTTTTTTTCTTCTTTTTTTGGTAAGACTTGGATTATGGATTCTGTTGTTCGGTTTATATAGAATAATATTTATCTGATATATACTTTATCTGATTTTATGTTTTATTCCTTGATATAATTTTTTAGTAATTTACATTTTTTTTCGATAATTTACTCTTTATAATTACTCTAAACAATTTATTTTTTTCTCTATGATTAACTTTTTTCCCCGGTGATCTTACAGTAAGGTGAATCATGTTCTACCCAATATTTGTAACATATATTAAACTCAAGGTGTCTTCTTGATGTTCATTTAAAATAATAATTATAATAATAATAATTATAATTATTATAATAGGAATTATAATGATTATAATTATAATAATTTTAGTAATAATTATAATTATAATAGTTATAATTATTGTAATAATAATGATAAAAAAGATTTTTCAAAAAGTGTTTTAAAATTAAGATTAATGCTGAATTTTAAATTCTTTGAATCTAAACATTAACACAATTTCTTAGTTTGATTTTATTGAAATGTTTGTAAAAAATGTATTTATTTTATTCTAAATTTTGACGCAATCGATGACAATTTAATCTCAACCTCACCCCATTACTATAAAATGTGGGTACCTGGGCTTAAATTCTCCATAGATCTACAACTCTTTACGATTTTCAGAAGAATGAACCGAAAACAAAAATCGTTTTCATGGGGACTCATTCACTTTGCAAAAATTTTGATTCTCATTCATTCTTTTTATTTTTGTTCCAAATCATTATCCGCGCAGATGTCTTTTTCAGGCTTCCATATCCGAAACTCTTTTATGTTGTGGAAAAGACGTAATGTTCCAAACTTACCTATGGAAGAATAATCAGAATTCTTTAAACTAAGAAAAGTATGGGCTATACTGTGCTCGCCATTAAAGAAGAAACAGCTTCCAAGTCCTGCAAAAGTGTGAATAGTTGGAATTTTGTGTTATTTCTCCGTTTCTTTTCTTCTGTTATCTAATGGCCTACTTTATTTTTTAGAAGGTTTATTTATTTTACTTTTTGATTCTCCTTTTCATTGAAAGAAATACTTCTTTTTTGCTTATGATGCATTTTTTACCTTTTATCTTGTAGTACATTAGTTGATAAGGTGTACAGGAAATTCCGGAATAGAGAAGTTTCAGTTTTAAGTTTTTTTCTTTTCCCTAGTTCCCTTTTTTTTTATCTGTTTATTTTACGGTTTTTCTCCTGTCTTTTTTTCGTATTTATTTTTGTGTGGTTTTCGTTGCGTTAGAAAACTTATTTATTATCCTCAAATATTTTTTTTTGTAGCTAATGCCTGATTCTTTTATTTTTTGTTTTTAAAAAAATGTGTGGCAGTGGTGAAAATAGTTCCCTATCTGTTTCTATCTTATAACGGCTCTCTGATAAATAACACTTTAATAGAAATTAAAACTTTTGAAAACAATTGGTGATTTTAGTGGATAAAAGTTTTATAAATTAACTCGGATAATTAATAGTCTTTAATTTATTTTGTCATGTCTTTAAATTCCACTGACCTAAGTAACAGTCTTAAAGTGTTTTCGAAAAAGAAAAACGTTTCAAGTGTATTTGGCAACAACGAGTTGACAGAATGACCTACCTGGGCATCATACAGGCACCTGAAGGGTAGATTTGTTGGTCAC
Source organism: Parasteatoda tepidariorum (assembly GCF_043381705.1). NCBI lineage: Eukaryota > Metazoa > Arthropoda > Arachnida > Araneae > Theridiidae > Parasteatoda > Parasteatoda tepidariorum. The sequence continues at coordinate 51,150,588 of NC_092205.1, forward strand.
TCTTTCAGGGGCACCATATTAGATGACTACACCTCCCACAGTAAGGAAAGACAGTACACAGAAGAAAATAACATCCATTCCTTGCCCGGGATTCGAACCCAGAACCTTTCTGATGCAATGGCAGTTCCCTAACCCCTACACAGGCCGGTCGGCTACAGATACAAAGTTCCGAACGAAGTTTGTTCCATCACATAATGCACTTTACGAATGCACCCGATCCAGTACAAGGAAGACAGTCGGTACTAAAAAATTTTAGTACCTACTGTGAAAGAAGAAACACTCTCAGTACATTTCATAAAATTTAAATTGAAGGCTTTTTTTTTAAATAATTATTTTTTTTATCTCATTAATATGTTTGTTTTATACAAAATGGACGGAATTAAAATTGAATTAATCGAATAAATTTGATGAGGTACGCTGTCTGGCCAAAAATATCCGGAAGCCCTGTGCTAAGGATTCGGAGAGTCGTGATGCATATATTAATATGATATTGATATGATATTTAGATTACGGCTTTTGGAAGGCCAATCCAGTTTTTGAACACCCATTTCATCAAATCATGGACATGCAAGTTACCATACGCAAATAAAGCAGTTATCTTGTTGGAAAGGGGTCTTCACCGAAATATTGCTATCAAGTTGGTACAACAGCGTTGCTTAGAATGTTCACATACATTTGAGTTCATATTTCCAACCACACTCAGGCCAAACTATGAAAAAAAATCCACACACTCTGGCCAAACTATGAAAAAAAATCCACACACTCTGGCCAAACTGTGAAAAAAAAATCCACACACTCTGATGCAAATCCACTTCTTTAGCCGGGTGTCCTTATACTTTTTGCCAGATAGTGTATGTTATATTTTAAAACATTCAATTTGAATTTGTAAACTAGTTTTATAAAGAAGTGCTCCCCAACCTTTCACCCCGGACGTCTCTTAAAGTTATGAGTCGTCAATTAAAAAGCATATTTTTATGTATCCTTATGTAAATATATTAAAACAAACTGAGCTTTTGTTAAATAATCTTACTATTTTATTTTAATTTAAGTGCATACTTAGTTTCATGCCTTCATACAATTCATAGTTTTCATAAAGTGTACTCACATATAGTAGTAATTTTAATATGCATCATTATTCGAAGAATCTTCAAAAATTTATAGCCCTAGCTCTGAAAATGGAACAATGATTTTTATCCTTTTGGTCTGTATTCTCTGAAAACGTTCAAGCCATAAACGAACAATACATTTACTATCAAAATAGCTTATGGGGACTATCACATACTCAAAAAGCAGGCAGAACTGATAGTCCACATTATTTTCCGTCTTATCAGTGACCACTGTTACTGTTGGGTTTTATCAATGGCCCAGCAGGCATTATTGTTTCTCCTTATTCAGTTGCGGCCATTCATTGTTAGACATTGATTTTTTGACTCTGCTCCTTTGGTAGCAGCATTTTCGATATTTAAAGCATCATAGTAGGAGAACTGTTTTATGAAAATTATTAAATCTTTTCTCTCTTGTGAAACGTATATTTATTTTATTGCTTTAATGTAAGCGTAACATAAATTAGCCCTTGAGACACCGGTGTAGTTTTATAAGTTATTTTTAGACACTTTAATTGCAAGGAAAAGTATATTTTGGTATTTTTTAATTATAAAAGACATCTACTAGTTACAAAAAAAAAAAAAAAATCTGTTACATTATTAGAATTATATTTGTACTAAAATATAAAATCCAAAAAAAGTAGTTGAAATTTTTTATTTCATTCGAGTTCAAATTAATCTTAAAATAATTAATCTTTTAAATTAAAGAAATTTAAATTATGAATAACTGTTTTTTTTAGATCTAAATAAGTGCAAATTTTAAAAATTATTGTTTAGAAATGAGGTGTGTTTGAAAGATTTTAATTTTAACGCAAAAAATAGACAATCGGTGTTTCATGCTGTATTTCATAACTATACATTTAAATGCTAAATATAATATTTTTTGCGTATTTTGACCTAAATTAATACAAAATAATGAAAAAATTATGTAAAATATGCTTAATAAAAATTCTGTATCGAAAGGTTTGCTACTTAGAATAAACAAAGATAAACAGCTTAAAAATAGACTATTCCATAATAAAGAATCTTCTTCAATGTTAAAAGAGAAAGTGAAAGACGGTAACACTGAAATTCCCTTGAAAATTATTAAAAAAAAGTAGCATTAATGAAAAAAAAGAAGATCGACTAATGAGTCAAGGGAAACAAGTCTGGAACAAAGGGACTCATTTATACGAAAGTGAGTGTTAAATTACCTCCATCATACTATTCTAGATTTCTTTTTATTCCATGTCTTGTCTCGATACTGATAATACTGGTTGTTTATAGTATCGAATCAGCTGCCTGACGTGTAACTTTTTTACACTGTAGGCGAAATTTTTGCAAGATTATATCAAAATCTACTGCTAATCATTTAACAGGAGCCTTATGTAAAATAACAGAGAACTGAAAACGAAAAATTTTTGTAAAATGCAGAAAAGTATCCACAGGAAAAAGTAATTTTACAGAAATAAAGTAATTTAAAATATGCAAATTACTAACCGAATTACTACCCGACCCAAGAATATTACTTAATTGTTGAATCTAAACCACTACACGTTTAGAGGTAGTTCTATCCGATTTGATACCCAGCTTTTAGCATGGGAAATTGAACTCCGGTCGAAGCCATGATTAACGAAGACTTTACCTATCTACAGAATTCGGGCTACTTGTGAAACATACATTGACATAATTGAAAGAAAATCTCTTTAAAGAATTTCACGTGGGGAAAATGATATTTTCCGTATCTTTGCTTACAAGAAACTGAGTTAGATGCGTCAGAACAAGAATTAAGGTAATTCATCAAATATTCATGTTTTACTCTCTGTACTTAAACAGAAATATTTTACAGAATATGTTATTATAAGTACTTAGGTATTATTTCATAAGTACTTTTGTTAATACTTTTTCGAGTCAAATCCAGTTGAAAGTACAATCTAAAGAAAACAACTTTGGACCCCATAGCTTTAAAGTCGTCTGTTCTGTACTAGTTTTTATGATTTCGCCTTTCTTAAAAGCGTTACAAAATATATCTAGTTCAACTAAATAAATGAAACGGATAACAACAGAGTATCACGTTTTCTCAAATCTGAAAAGCTTACCCTTTTTTTCCTCTCTTTTTCGAACGATCTAGAACTGCACCCCCATTATTTGATTCAAAATCCCGCGAGAATAAAAATACAGCTTTCAGTTGCGATCTGAGGCAGCAGGCCGTTAAAGACAAGGAAAAAATTGAAAAGGTAGAAAGTAAAATAGCTTTTCTTTCATTTGTAACTCTTTTTTACTTTTTTCTCTCCGTTGTTAAAGGTATATGGAAGTAGCATTAAAGAAGGTGAAAACGCGGCAGTACAGAGGAGCGTTTTATATATTAGAGTGTGAACTTAGTGTATTTTTTTTTCTTTAAAGTTCAAGCAAGGTACAAAGGAAAGATTTTATGTTGGTTATTTGCCGTACAATCTTAGAGAAGTTTATAAATGGAAAAGTAATAATAATAAAGCTATAAAATAGTAAGTCTCAGTACTTCTTTTAAAGCCTTTTGATGTGAATTAATTGAATTCTCTTGTTTTCTGCAAAAGCTCCATTTTGTTTGTGAGTTTATGGTTTCATGCTTTTATAATGAATGATTGGTTAAAGTTTAATAATAGTGTTGTTATAAAACTTACTTGATGGTTAATTTTTTATTTTAAGCAATATATAATTGTAGGTTCTCCTCATGCTCAGTACATATCGAAGAAAAATATTTTTTCATACAGTGTTGCTAATAAATATAAAAATCCATTGATAGCGAAAAAAAATAATTATCTTTCGATTGTTAGTTACTACCGATTTTTTTCTCTCTCTCAACTTAAGTGAGATTTGGGAAAAGGTAACGGTACAGTGTGCAGAAAAAGAGAGAGAGAGAGAAAAAAGGATAAAAAAAAAGAACGATTTTTTTAGAAAATAATTTTTCTAGAAATGACTAAATACTCAGTAAGTGATAAAACATTAAGTGGTCCGTCTAAACTTCCAGCTCTCCTAACCAAACTGTTGGGACCATATTTTTCAAACAGCAGCTACCCTCATATTTTTATGGTCAAAGTTCCAAATCCCCTGATAGTATATTTCAGAGAAAGTACATATTTATGTCCATTTTCGTAACTTAGTTTATTTAATTGTTACCACTAGTTAATTAGCATATTTGAGGTCACTTTTTTAAACGTTTATGATTGACACTTAGTTGTGAAAATTCGAAGTTATTTAAGGAAATTTCTTTATTTTCGCACTGTATGGTAAATAATTTCTTTAAAAAGTTGGTGCATTTTTTCTGATACTTCATATTTGCGTAGGGTTCACTTCAATGTTCGAAAAATTTGCTAGCTCTCATTAAAATATTTTTGACCAATCCAAAACAAGGACTAGGGCGCCATTTTCCAAAGACGTAGGGAAATATTCGTTGGGAATAAAAATTATTTCAAAATAGTTCCCTGCATTTTTTTTTCTTTTTTTTCTGGGACTTACTTAAATAGATTTGTTTTCTCTTTTTTAGTTGACTTGTAGTACATAATTATTAAATTAATTTTATTTTAAAGTTTTCTGAGTTTTTTTTTATCAGTTTGTTTGCTTATGCAGGAAATTCTTCGAAATTTCACTTCGTATTAAAATCATAAAATATTATATTTTGCCATTTGGGAAACATTTTGTGAAATAGAGCCCGATTTCAAATCAAGTAATCTAACTAGTCGAACAGTTGTCGGAGATTCGATTGATAGACCTTTTTATCAATAGCGTAGCGATAAATTCTGCTTGTAGCTGTCAGGAAAAAGACTCGAAACTTTTATTTGTTCTTCAAGCTAAATTTCAAACAGTCTAGCTAGACCAAAAGTTCCGTTGACGATATAGTTCCATTGCGATAATATGGCGATAATCTTCATTTCGTTTCTTGTCAAAAATTAACCTTTTATTTTTCACAATATTTTTTTTAAAATTGTGACTAATGGATTTTGGACAATTTAAGACAGTTCAGGACAAAGGAGTTTCGGACAGGATGGTTTAAACCCTGGTATAATCTTGGATTAATCCATTCTGTCCTAAACCTTGCAAACTCTGATTCTACCCTTACGTGTACTAAAACTAGTTAATAAAAAACTTAGCAAAATTTGTACCTATTGTATATTATACCTAATTATCGTATTGCATTCCTCGAAACCTCTTTAAGCATTTTCAAGATACTGTAAGAAATTAGGATTGCAACTGTTTCAAAATAAAGATTTGATATTCTATTATTTGGAACAACAACAATAATAATAAATTCTCCTTTTAACCAAATTTCAATGATTTATTTAATTTCAGGAATAAATATTTTTTTGCATTTATTCTTAAGCTGGCTTTTAACCTTCTTCAATGATGCTGCTTCTTTATGGAAATGGTTTTATTTAGAAAATATTTTCTATCATCCATGGCATGAAAACTCTTTTATGATAAATCTTCTATTCAGAAAGAAAGGAAAGGTATTTAAAATAAAATAAAAAATGGTCAAGGATGAATACCATATCGAGACACCGATTGATGCTCAGAGCCATCTAGTGTTAGCTTAAACGTAAGCTTTTCAGGACAATCGACATGAGTTATCGGCACCAGAAATTTTCTAGAAAATAGATTTTTCGATTCTTCGTTTACTTTCTTATCCAGAATTTTTTTTCTTCTTATCCTCATCCTGGCTCCATCTCTCACCATCCAGATAAAAGAAATTCGGGCTCGAAAAGCGTAGGAATGGATTTTATACTTTTTTTTTTCCTTCTCTCACTCTTTTTCACACTTCTTTCTTTGGCGAATAATTTTTTTTCTTCCTAGACTATTCTTTTTAATCTTTTTTTTTTTTTNTTTTTTTAACCCCTTTTATAATTTTTTTTTCTGAACTGTTATCCGCTCTGGCTGTTGGGTTGGTCAGGGTAAAAGCTCCTGAATAAGTGCCAAGAACATCTAAAGGAAGTGCATAATGATAAGAAATAAATAAAACTTGAATGTCTTGGATAAGCCAGAAAAATTCGCGAACAAAAGTAAATATGGAAAGTTAAAATTTTTATTTAGATATAAAAAAAAATTTGCTGAATTTCGGCAGCTCTCCAAAATTGTAGGGTCATCGTACCAATTCCATATTTTTACCAACTATATCTCTTGTTGATGTATGAAATAGACTACGAATCGATTTATTTTATATTCTATTTTGCTGCGCTTGCTTAAATTCTAAAGTATCTAGAGTGAGTCTGTATACATCATTTCTTAGATTTCGTATTTAAATCACATTTCGTTCCTTGTAGATTTCATATTTCTTTGCTATTTTTCAACAAATACGTATCTATTATAGAATGAGAAATTCAATATTTCATTTTCTTGCGAAATAATTTTGAATTCATGATATTTTGTAATCATAAATTCTATTTTATATATCATAAACTGAACCTGGTTTATAAATCATTTCATTAAATATAGGATTCATGAAACTTAATGGATATAAGTTGCCAAGTATGGGCATTTCTATGGCCATTTAGAAGTTGCCATGCGCTGTTTTTGTCATCGAAGCTAAATTATGTGAAACATTTTACTGCGAATTGTGTATAAAGTTTAATGTACAGATACTCAATTTATTATCCTTTTGATATGAAATATCATAAATAAAAATACATCAACCCAATACAAAAATATATTAGTCATTTATGTACTACATTTTTTTCTCCTATTACACTGCTCTACAACAGATGGTTTTACATACTTCGAGCAATAAAGTGATAAGCCACACTTTTTTCTAAAGGTAAAATTTGAGCAGAACTAAGTGTATTTTTCAGATATGTATTTTAAAAGTTTCCTGAATTTTCTCTAGATAAAAGCACAATATACAGAAATAACTCATTGCCCAAATAGAAATAGTGCTGTTTTCACTAACTGGACGATTTCAAAATGCAGCTATGCTAACTTATTTTGCAGAGTTAGTTAATACCTGTACTAAAAACTTTTATTATTCCAAAAATGACGGTTAGAGGATGCTATAGATCAGAAAAACCAGCCACTGGTTACTGAAAATTTGCACGGACACGTATTAATTTTGTCATTATACTGCTGCAAAATTGGATGCTGTTTCATAATCACATAACATTGTTTCCCTTAGTTAACGGTGCCATCTGTTGATGATCTTTCTAACTAATTTTGATATGGTTGATGATAAGTTTCTGGTTTCCTCAGCAAAAAGTACCTGTCTATCTCTTTCTTTTTTAATGTTCAAATTGTCGGGCTTTTTTAAGATATCGGCTTAGTATCTGCAATTGACGGTAATATATTAAATTATGCTAATTATTTTTATTTTAAAATTCTCCAATAAGCTAGCAATTGAATACAAAATATTCTTGACTACACTATTTAAATATTTCAATTTATTTCTCTTTTTGCAATAATCTCTTTTATATTTCTTGACGAAATCGCGGACTAAAATACTCTAGGGTGAGAAATAAAGAGAAGCACCATGGAATCTAATTCTCAAACATAAGTAAGAAAATATTAATCTATACTGACATGTTTCGTATAAAAATTCGAAAGAATAAAAGTAAATATTCTAAATTACTTTCAAGGGAGAAAAAAAGTCTTCTAACAGAGCGACTATATACTTAAAAGTATTTCAAAATACTTCATTGAGACTTTTATTTTTTTTTTATTTTTCTCATTCTGTTCCTCAATATAAAGCGTTAGTTTTATTCTTTTACTGTTCACTTTTTTTATTTATTCCTACGTGATTTGGGGCTTTGCTTGCAGTTTTCTCGCGTCAGATAATGCAATTATTTTATTAAATAATTCAGCGCCAAAATTTTCGCCACGAATTACGAATCTGGAGATGTCGAGAGATAGCGGAGATTTTTACTTTTTATTCTCTTGCCTTCTACGTTTATAATTTTCCTACCATAATTTTTCCATCTTTCTTTTTACCTTAAGAATCGCTAAATCGGTTAATTCTCTAGTTCGTTGGTTGATTCAGGCATACACGCGTTATTCAATTACACCTGAAAATAATTGAGCACCGTTTTTTTTTCCTTCTCATTATATTTTTATTTTCAGTTTTCCTAAATTTCCCCCAGAACATTTTCTTATTGACAAGAAAGGCGAAAAGGTGCTGTGAACCTCTTTATCTTTTAACTAACGTCTTGTTGAAATTAATTCTTTCAAATTTTATTACTTTTTTCTTATCTTAAACACTCTTTTCTTCAACTAAGGTGAATTAGTAATTACTGTGTCTTAAAATCCTCCGAGAAAAAGTGACGGTTCCTCTTTTATTATTATTTTTTTTCTTCTTTTTTCAATTTTCCCCCTTATTGATTTGCTTGCTTAACTAATTGAGCTTATTCTGAAGCGTCAAAGCATGGATTACTGTGCATTATTCATTGTGAATCTCAATTAAAAATCAGAGGATGTGGTGTTAATGCGTTAAAATAAGGTTTAATTACAGTCCTACGATTATAGCGTGTGTAAGGTAAGTTTTGAGAGAGACAAAAGAGCTACTTTGTTGATATCTGTTGAAACGTTTCTTATTTTTCCTTGTAATATTATAAATGGTCCTTGTCATATTGTAATATTATATAAATTTTTTTTTCAATTTCCCCCCTTATTGATTATCTTGCTTAACTAATTGAGCTCATTCTGAAACGTTAAAGCATGAATTACTGCTCATTATTCATTCTTAATCTCAGTTAAAAATGAGAAGACATGATACAATTGTTTATTTCTTACTTTTTATTATTCCTTGTTATTTCTTATTTATTATTCCTTACTATTTCCTTATTTGTAATTATCGAATAGATCTTCCACGGGTCAGGGAGAACAAGGAAAACCTGGAATTGTTAGGGAATTTTATTTTAACTATAAAAAGCACGAAATAGTCAGAAAAAAGTAAAAAAAAAAAAAAAAAAAAAAAAAAAAAAAAAAAAACTGCAAAATTCCTATATTACACTTGGAAAATAACCAGTTATAGAATCGTCTTTTAGTGAAGCTTTCAAATGCTTCCATTCTCATTTTACACTATCTGGAAGAAAGTGACGGGACACGACATATGACGACATAAACCCATATTTATTAAAATTAATAGGAGGTAGGGCCTCCTTTGGCTGCGATCACAGCTGCAGCAACCCTTCTGGGCATGCTTTCCTCTAAATTAGCCATAGTGGCAAAAGGAATTTCCTTTCAAATGTTTAACAGGAAGTTCCATAGTTCATGCTTGCTTTTGGAGAGTGGGGTTCAGGCCCTCAACCGACGGTCCAATTCGTCTCAGAAATGTTCAATGGGGTTAAGATCAGGGCTCTGCTCCGGCCACTCCATGCGTTTAACGTTGTTGTTCACATACCAATCAAGAGTCCTCCTTGCAACATGGGATCTTGCTTTGTCGTCTTGATACAATCCGTACCGTACGTTGTTCACTAGGTAAGAAGGACATGATTGTCGAGAATATCACAGTATCCATCGACATTCATCATACCATCAACCTTCAGCAGTGGGCCAGCCCCATACCAGGAGAAACAGGCCCATACCATCAATCCTCCTTCACCAAACTTTACAGTTGTCCCGTCACTTTCTGCCAGATAGTGCATAATATGTTTTGGCTCACAAAATCTAATACTTGACATGACAAATAAAAAAAAACTCAAGTTTTTGGATGAAAAATTGCAGATTATAGATAAAATTGGTTTGGATATCCATTGAAATTTACCTGATATACCAGGGAAAGTCAGGAAATTATTTTTTCTTCTGAAATTGAGTGAGTGTGAACTCTGTAAGGATTCCACCAAGAGTGGGAACCTTGTATAATCTTACGCGAGTTATAGAATACAATATTATCATGGGTATGTTAACATGATGAGTATGCTATGAGTAACTTAAATTGTCTCATTGCAGTTGTGTTGCAAAACTATTGCCCAAGATTCAAAATAATGCAAGTTAGTACCATTGGAATATTTTTTAACTTATATTCGTTGAGTATCGATATTTTATAGCCATACATAACTATAAAGAACCGTCTTTTTGCATTAAGAAAAGAAAAATGTCCCATTTCTGCACGAACAAATCCAGTAACCACGAAACGAAACCGACGATCCAAACCCAAATCGTGAAATAAAATATTCTCTTAGCAAGTTACATGCTACCGGCGGCAGGTAGTTAGAGGACGATCAAGAACAAATGGAAAAGATGAATGAGGGAACGTGTTCCATTGTGGCGCTCCCAACCATAACGACAAGGCCAAGGCAAATCTCTTTCGTTTTTTCCTTATTTATTGACATCTGATCTTCCTTTTTTTTTTATTTAACTTTCTCACTTTGTTCTTTTTTCTCTCATTGCTTTAGAAAGACAAGGTTCAAACAGAATATTCCTTTTTTAATCGTTTTCTAAATCGTTACAGTGGTTTAAAATGTTTACAGGGGCCTGTCCAGGCATTTTGTGAAAGGTCCGTTTTTGTAAAATTGTGAAAAAATTACTCGTAATTTGTGAATATAAAATAAACGTTAAGTCACATTCTTTCGACCAGGGTCCTGCTTTTGTGAATTTGTGCAAATAGGGTCCGTTAATACAAAAAAACTTTTTCAAGGAGTTTTTAAATTGTAAATGCATACAAAATTATGCTCAACACTGTAAAATTATAATAAAAAAAATTTAAATTTTCAAAAATAAACAATTGCTGCTTCTAAATTGAAGATGAAACATAAAAATATTTATTATTTAGTCTATATTGATGAGCGCAGAATATCATTTCGGACGAATAAAGGAAGAGTCGTCTGCCGAAGACAAAACTTAGTTCGTTTACATCTGTCTTTCTCCCCCTCCCCCTGGGAAGGGTTTATTCGATTAACAAAACAATAATGAAGATAAACAAATTTGTGAAGGGTCCCATTAAAGGATAAATTATTTTGTGAAGGGTCCGTTTATATAGAAAGATGTTTTGTGATGGGTCCGTTAACGGACCTAAATTTCTTCTAAACAGACCCCTGATATATATATGTGCAAATTCGAAAAATATTTTTTGGAAGTGTGCCGTATTTAGAAGATTTTACCTTTAAAGCAGAAAAAGTCACCGGTATTTCATGCTGTATTGCATGGTCACAAATTGTTAAAATGCTGAATATAATATTTTTCACTTATTTTGACCTAACTTAATACAAAATGATGAAAAAATGTTTCATAGAAATTCTACGTCAAAGGGTTAAAAAGTAAATGATGAATTAGGATAACAATAGTAATACATATGCAGCGTGTTCCGAAATTCTACCGGCAAATCCAGAGGGGTGATAAAAAGTATCAATAATAGGAAAATTTACCATAGAACATGGTAAATTAGTCATAAATCATGTTGAGGTGATTCGTGATTTTCAAATCCCGAAAAATCCATGGCGGTTTCGACGTCACGTTGGAAAGGGATTACTACAAAACATACTAGAAAATTTTCTAACTGCAAAAGAAATTTTATAATTATTACTAAGTTGCTTGAAGGTGGGTTCGATCCCAACCGGCCGAAGGGTCCCCGTGTAGTAAATGGTGACTGATGCACGTTAAATCTGTCGAGGCGCAAAGCCCTCCGTGTTCCCATAACAAATCAATACCTCTGGGGGTACAGATTCAGGAGTTTCCTTGTCTTCTGGATTGGTTCAAAATTACAAGGCTACGGAGTTGAACATTAGTAGTCGTAAACCCAAAAATTGGGTCGGCTGTTCAACGACGGATTTAAGTTGCTTGAAGTGACACCAGCTGACGTTATTGCACAAGCAGTATCTGCAATAACGTTTAAACAATTTACATTCGTGCTTACAATGCCATATGTGCTTTTCTAGTCTTCTGAAGTTATGACAATTCCCGCTAGAAGATCATCCAGTGTGTCCCACAAACTAGTGATTTAATATTGGTTTTCTATTTTTGATGCTTTCTATATCTTATCTGAATTTGCCGTTCGAATTATGTATAACGTGACTTTTTTTCGTTAGTATAATTTATTTTTTTCCATCTTTTAACATGCATTCTTTGTTAAGCAGAATTAAATACAAACGCAACTACGTTATTCGTTCACTAATGTTCGAACTTTTCATTTAATTCTAATTATTCTTAAAGATTACTGAATCAATCTTACCATTAAATTTAAGAAGAAAAAAAAAAGCTTTCCGTTCAAAAAAATTTTTTTCCAGCTGTAATTCATTTCCTTTTGTTATGCGTGGTGTTTAAAATTCAATTTTCTTACAATTCCACAAACTTTGCTTTTAAAACATTTTCTTTCGTTCCGAATCAAATAATTATTTAAAGAGTTTTCAATTTACTTTGCTTTGGCAGGAAAAAAAGTTTGAAATCTGGAATATTTAATTGTGATGATTTTGATTCAAATTTATTCTTTTAGTTGTCTGCACCCGGATATATATATTTTTTTCTTGAGCAATGTTCCGTTAATTAATGATTAATTTTAGTTCTATTTAGAAATAAATTAAAATAAATGTTTTAAAGCAAGTTTGTTTGAACTAAGCGAAATATTTGTATTTTTTTAAAAGTTTTTGTTAGTTGTTTATTCGTAAACAGTTGTCGAACTCGGCGTTGTTCGAATAATTATAATAATAATAATAAAAAAAAAGCAGTGCCAAATTTTTTTTTTGTCCAAATATACCGACATCCCACTAATACGATATAAATATTAGAAATTTTTTCGTTTTAAATCATTTTTTTTAATTATTATCATTCTCTGTTCAACAATGTGAAAAATTTATTTACTTCTTAGCATTGCTATTTGCATCATTCGAATGAGTTTGTTACAAATGCTACTGCAATACATATTTTTGCTTCTGTCTTTTAAATTATCTCATTGCTTGGTTTAACATTAAGCTATAATTATTATAACTGCTTGTAACAATAACCTGAACCAGAGAAAGATCAATCTCCAATTCAGTACCCAGAGAGGTATAATTTGTTATGGGATCATGGAGGACTTTGTGACCCGAAAGATTTAGCATGCGTCACCCTTTACTACATGGGGAGTCTTCGACAGGCTGGGTTCGAAGCCCCGTTCTCACGAACGAGAGTCCAGCGTCTTGTCCAGCGTCATTCCTGATGCCAGTGATATTTCCGAGCTGGAATGTTTAATAGTAATGCGCAAAACAATCGATTTCTTGTGCAGGAATCATGTTTGATTCTCAATCTGTACACCAGATACACAGTACCAAACTACATTGCATTGTGTTTAGCGAGAATTAGTTTAGGGGGTAAAAATACTTTAATGATTACACTGTAAGAGAAAATATATTTCAGCGTGAAACATAATACCAGAATTTTTCAATAGCATCGGTAACCATTAATAACGTTTTAAAATGAATTATTTACCCGTTCATGTTGAACAATAGTAACTTGCAATCAATTTTTAGTTTTTTTTAATAACAATTAACGTAACTAAACTTGGATGCCATAATTAAGATTGAACCATAATAAAGATTCCAGATCAATTTACGCAATTACAAAGCGCACTGATACAAATACGAAAGTACCAGCACTCAGGGTGCCAGTACTTTTCACCGTAAAATCCATTTTTTACCATTCAATTTTACGGAACAAAAAATCTGATGTAGCGTAATTTTTACAGTATTT
>NC_092205.1:51164297-51301593 GCF_043381705.1 Parasteatoda tepidariorum
GTCCAGACATTTTGTGAAAGGTCCGTTTTTGTAAAATTGTGAAAAAATTACTCGTAATTTGTGAATATAAAATAAACGTTAAGTCACATTCTTTCAACCAGGGTCCTGCTTTTGTGAATTTGTGCAAATAGGGTACGTTATTGCAAAAAAACTTTTTCAAGGAGTTTCTAAATTGTAAATAGATACAAGATTATGCTCAACCCCGTAAAATTATAATTAAAAAAATTAAATTTTAAAAAATAAAAAGTAATTGCTGCTACTAAATTAGAGATGCAACATACAAATATTTGGTATTTAGCCTATACTGCTGAACGCAGAATATTCATTTCGGACGAATAAAGGAAGCAGCGTCTGCCGAAAGCAAAATTTAGTTCGTTTACAACTTTCTTTCCCCTCCCCCTTCTTGGGAAGGGTTTATTTGATTAACAAAACAATAATGAAGATAAACAAATTTGTGAAGGGTCCGATTAAAAGATAAATTATTTTGTGAAGGGTCCAAGTTTATGTGTGCTAATATATAAAATCTAAAAAAAGTAGTTTAATTTGTTTCATTCATATTCAAAAATTTCTTTATAATTAGTTTTGTAAATTAAAGAAATTTCAGTGATAAATAGCTATTTGTCTTTGATCTAAATAACTGCAAACTGCAAGTAAGTGATTTTCTAAAAATATTGTTTGGAAGTGAGCCGTGTTTGGAAGATTATATCTTTAATGCAGAAAAAGTCACCGGTGTTTCATGCTGTATTTCATAATCACAAATTATTAAAATGCTAAACATTATATTTTTCACTTATTTTGACCTAAATTAATACAAAATGATGAAAAAATGTGTCATAGAAATTCTACGTCAAAGGGTTAAATAGTAAATCATGAATTATGATAATAATAGTAATACATATGCAGCGTGTTCCGAAATTCTACCGACAAATCCAGAGGGGTGATAATAAAGTATCATTAATAGGAAAATTTACCATAGAACATGGAGTCATAAACCATGTTAAGGTTATTCGTGATTTTCAATCGCGAAAAATTCATGGCGGTTTTGACGTCACGTTGGAAAGCGACTACTACAAAACATACTAGAAACGTTGCGAAATACAAAATAAATTTATATAATTATTACTAAGTTGTTTGAAGAGAGCCGCGATGGCTCAGGGGATAGAGCGTTCGCCTTCCAATGAGACGAACCGGGTTTGAATCCCAGTCGATACGAACTCTGCATCCGACTTGCACCGACCACAGTTCTGACGTGAAATATCCTCAGTGGTAGACGGATCATGGGTTAGAGTCCCCTTGCCGTGAGGCTAACCGTGGGAGGTTCTTGTGTTCTTTCTCTACATGTAGCGCAAATGCGGGTTAGGTCCATCAAAAAGTCCTCCACGAAGGCAAATTTCTCCTAATACTCGATCCAGGAGTTCCCTTATCTTCTGGATTGGGTTCAAAATTACAAGGCTACGGAGTTAAACATTAGTAGTCGTAAACCCATGAAATTGAGTCGGCTGTTCAACGACGGTTATAAAATAAAATAAGTTGTTCGAAGTGATGCGAGCTGACGTTATTTCGCATGCAGAGTCTGCAACCACGTAAAAACAATTTACGTTCGTGCAGATGTGCTTTTCTTGTCTTCTGAAGTTATGACAATCCCCGTTAGAAGATCATCTAGTGTGTCCCACAAACTAGTGGCTTAAGGTAGGTCTTCAATTCTTGATGCTTTCTGTATCTCCTCTGAATTTGCCATTCGAATTATGTATAACGTGACGTTTTTTCGTTCGCATAATTTATTTTTTTCAATCTTCTTTTAACCTGCATTCTTTGTTAATCAGAATTAAATACAAACGCAACTACGTTATACGTTCACTAATGTTCGAACTTTTCATTTAATTCTAATTATTCTAAAAGATTACTGAATCAATCTTACCATTAAATTTAAGAAGAAAAAAAAAAGCTTTCCGTTCAAAAAAATTTTTTTCCAGCTGTAATTCATTTCCTTTTGTTATGCGTGGTGTTTAAAATTCAATTTTCTTACAATTCCACAAACTTTGCTTTTAAAACATTTTCTTTCGTTCCGAATCAAATAATTATTTAAAGAGTTTTCAATTTACTTTGCTTTGGCAGGAAAAAAAGTTTGAAATCTGGAATATTTAATTGTGATGATTTTGATTCAAATTTATTCTTTTAGTTGTCTGCACCCGGATATATATATTTTTTTCTTGAGCAATGTTCCGTTAATTAATGATTAATTTTAGTTCTATTTAGAAATAAATTAAAATAAATGTTTTAAAGCAAGTTTGTTTGAACTAAGTTACATAAAGAAATGGAAATATTTTATCTGTATTTTTTTTTAAAGTTTTTGTTAGTTGTTTATTCGTAAACAGTTGTCGAACTCGGCGTTGTTCAAATAATTATAATAATAATAAAAAAGCAGTGCCAAAATTTTTTTTTTGTCCAAATATACCGACATCCCACTAATACAATATAAATATTAGAAATTTTTTCGTTTTAAATCATTTTTTTTAATTATTATCATTCTCTGTTCAACAATGTGAAAAATTTATTTACTTCTTAGCATTGCTATTTGCATCATTCGAATGAGTTTGTTACAAATGCTACTGCAATACATATTTTTGCTTCTGTCTTTTAAATTATCTCATTGTTTGGTTTAACATTAAGCTATAATTATTATAACTGCTTGTAACAATAACCTGAACCAGAGAAAGATCAATCTCCAATTCAGTACCCAGAGAGATATAATTTGTTATGGGATCATGGAGGACTTTGTGACCCGAAAGATTTAGCATGCGTCACCCTTTACTACATGGGGAGTCTTCGACAGGCTGGGTTCGAAGCCCCGTTCTCACGAACGAGAGTCCAGCGTCTTGTCCAGCGTCATTCCTGATGCCAGTGATATTTCCGAGCTGGAATGTTTAATAGTAATGCCCAAAACAATCGATTTTTTTGTGAGGAATCATGTTTAATTCTCAATCTGTACACCAGATACACAGTACCAAACTACATTGCATTGTGTTTAGCGAGAATTAGTTTAGGGGGTAAAAATACTTTAATGATTACACTGTAAGAGAAAATATATTTCAGCGTGAAACATAATACCAGAATTTTTCAATAGCATCGGTAACCATTAATAACGTTTTAAAATGAATTATTTACCCGTTCATGTTGAACAATAGTAACTTGCAATCAATTTTTAGTTTTTTTTAATAACAATTAACGTAACTAAACTTGGATGCCATAATTAAGATTGAACCATAATAAAGATTCCAGATCAATTTACGCAATTACAAAGCGCACTGATACAATTACGAAAGTACCAGCACTCAGGGTGCCAGTACTTTTCACCGTAAAATCCATTTTTTACCATTCAATTTTACGGAACAAAAAATCTGATGTAGCGTAATTTTTACAGTATTTTCTGGCAAATCCCCGAATTACTGTAATTAAGTAAATATTACAGTAAAAATTACGGTACAGTAAAAGTGGATTTTACGGATTGATCATTTAAATTGGTTTTCATCCGTTCAAACTGAAATAAAATTCGATTGTAAGAAAAATTTTGAAACTGAGAAACGTTTAGTTTTAAAATACTTGCTCAAAATCACAAATCCCATCATTTTATTGCTTTAAAGTTTTTAGGAAAAATTCATAGAAGTTCTAAAAGTTATCAAGCGCTATTTTTCCTTAATCTAATAAAGCGGTCCCTTTATTTTCCTCCATTTTCGAAAGGTATTATGCTGTCTAAATTATCAAAAAAATGCAAATTAAAAATTTAACCTGAAATTCAAAATGGCGAGGGTAAATATCTCTTAGTTTTAAGTAAAAGTGGAGTAATTCGAATCTTTACTTCCTTTTATAATTTTTTTCCCCTCTTTCGTTTTCTGTTACTGACGTGAAAAATTTGATTCAGGAAATTGGTACTTTCTGCAGAGTGCTATTCGTCTTTTCGTACTACTGGAAAGCTTTATTTTATTCTATTCATCTTTTATTTTATTCTATTCATCTTATATTTTGTTCTCGTTCTCTATTTTCTGTTTGTTTAGAATGGTTTTCTGAAGATACTAGGAACTTCCCATAAATTTTGGATTGTTTCATTATTTTAAGTTTTATGTCAAATATTTTTACCAATAAAGTTTATCCCTTTTCAACCTGCTGGTTTTCGTTCAATTCTTCAATTCACCATTTAATTTTAAAACGATGTGTTTTGAAATAACAATAAGTGTGCTTTAAGCAATAACACTTATAAATGTCACTCTTTCAAACATAAAATATGGGTGGTTTCTATAAGTTGTCAAGAATTACAAAAGAGGGCGTTACTATTACTTGCATTTAACTAACTGCTAATCTAAAGCAACCAGATGCTATCAATACCGTTTTAGGTTTACGGGGATCATACGTCATCAATTCCAATTACGGAGGGAGTATACTAATTAGATAGTTCAAAGATGTTGATTTTTGTAGAGAGGATAATAATTACGAAATAATGTCAGAAAAATTCGGCGATGCAATGCAGAATTGGAGGTAATTATTATGGGGGGGGGGGAATCATACAATCTCAACAATAATTTAGTTCGTATTAAAATCCGTGGAAATGAACCGAAATCAAGGTTATTTGAAAGCTGTATGAGATTTAGGAGGAAGGAGAGCTGTTTAGCCAATCGAATTCTACTTGAAAATATTAATATAAGATGTTTTACCTCACTCTTAATATTCGCCAGACATCTCACTCTATCAATTTCCAAAACATTGTTTTTTTTAAAAAATATATTTTTACTTTTGTTGCCTGGACTTGATTATAATTAATTTTAAATATATATACGTTTCTCATATTTAAAAATCACTTAAAAACATGATGAGAAAATATTGTTTATTCGAATTTCACAGCTTAAAACTATTTATCAGTTCAAATCATTTAAATAATTTGAATTTGAAATAGTTTTAGTTATATGGCGAATTATGTACTATAATGAACCGCCTTATTTTTTCAGATATTCTTTAGTACTGAGTACTGAATTTATAACCAATATATTTTCACTTCAAGATTAGTTTTTAAAAATCAAGTTTTGGATCACATGGATTACTCTTTTCTGTTTATTTATTAATATTTTTTATTTTGTTTATTAAAATCTTATCACTAAACTAAAAATTTTCTTCTTTTGTTATTCCAATCTGTTTTCTAATAATTTTCTTTTTTTAGTTTCGCAGTTGAGACACATGCACCTCTGTCGCCAATTTCATTATTATTTTTTTAAAATTTTGTTAATTTATTTTATTTTTCCCTAAAACTCATAAAATTCTCTAAGTCTGGCAGGTGTGCTTGACGTAAAAACAAAAGGTAAAACCAAGAAATAATCGAAGAAGTAAGAAAAAATGTTTAAGGCCTCTTGAAGTCAGAACGCGATAAAATACATTGTTTAAAAAGCAAAGATGAGTTAAAAAGACTTAATCATTCAATTTTAAAAATAATTTATTCTATTTTACTTAATATTACATACAGTAAGCATCAGTAACAAAATCATAACATCATAAACATCAGTAGAATAAAAAAAAATCTAATTTCTGTTAAATTTGAATAAATTTCTCTGTCCTTTCTTTCTTAATTAATTTTTATTGTTTATCAACTGTTTCATTAGCTTACTGTCATATGAACAAATAGTTGATATATAGCATAACTAAATTAAAAGACGAGATAACTGGTAATTTCAATTCGCAGTAATGAAAACCATATTTCAAAAATATTTGATGCTGTTAAATAACTTCCCTTAATTTATTCATTTAGTTCTCGTTCAAGTGATGAAAAGAATATACCTCGTGTTTATCGCCATGATTAATAAATTACCCGTTCGTAAATTACTGCACTATGTCAAATACTTCTAGTATTAAAGGGCAGGCGTCGAATTAAACAACAAATTCGTTTTAATTATTTTATTAGTTCAAAAGTTGCGTTCAGTTTTTATCATTGCGAACAGCAATTTAGCGCCTGGCTTCCAGACCCATCCATCATTGTCAGAGTCCAGCTTAATTTAATCAGAACTTCTTCAAAGAAAAAAGAATATTAATCTCAAAAACAGTTTTTTAGAGTGCTTCAAACATTTCTTTTCCAAACCATCAACTCCGTTTGGAAAATTATATCATAAGTTACTATTATTAAATATTTTTTAGAAAAAAAGATAGATGTCTGAGTACTTCTAAAGGCGATTATGCCTTCTGAGTGTAAAGATTACATACGGAGAAAGAAAGGTAGTTTTCGTGAAAATGATATTAAATTTCGTGATCGATTTTTTTTTATTTCTAAGGTAAGTTCGCAAGATTTGCATTTAATTTAAAGTTTCAGATTAGAAATACCAATTTTGTATTCTGTGCTATCTTTATTATATTAGCATATTGAGGGGCAATTTAGCCTAACGACTTAAGATTTTTCTTCATTCTTCTTATTTTTTTTTACGTTATTGCAAAAATAAGTCATCATTCATTTTTATCAGATTTATTTTATTGCAAATACTTTGTAGTAATTGGAAATTTTCATTTTACGGGACATTGAAATAAAAAACTTCTGAAAACTCTTAATTTAGTAACTAAACAACCGCAGATAATTCGCTATTTATTTGGAAAATTTTACTTTATAATGTTTTATTATTTTAAAATTAAATTACCTGTTAAAAATTAGTCCCCTCCAAAACAATCACGAACAAATCATTTCATACCGCGTAATTTCATCTTAGGACAAAATTACTGCCACCCGCTGTTTCAACATGTCCCAAGCATTTTCTTTGACTTTTAAGTCTGGTGATTTTGCAGGCCAATCGATGTGAAGTAGAGTGTGTGAGTGTTCATAAAACCAGTGAAATTTTTCTTAAAATCCAACGAACTTAGCCGTTATCTTGAAGAATAGAGATGCCTACAGAATGCATATACAACTTTATTTCATCACTGATTATTAAATGATATTTTTCATGAATTCGGATTTGCAAATCAGTGTTTCATTTATGTATTTCATTTTAATATAGTTTTCTAATTTGTTAAGGCACATTTATTATATATTTTCTGCTTTAACCTTTTATCTACCTTATGTGCTAAGTCTTGGAATATTGAACGCTATGTATTTAATATAGACTAAAAAATAGGAGTATTTTCGTGATTTTTTTTCCTCATAGATTTGTGGTTTTGGATATTCAATTTTGAAATATCACACAGAACTTCCCTACATTTTCCATGATGTTTTGTGGTATCTTCATTATGATTTTTATTTTACCCACAGGGACTGATATGAATAATATGCAACAACGTGTGAACGTTGTTCGCTGAAAATTTTTCATCATTGCAGAAAACATTTTAGCATCACTCATAAAAAAAAAAAAACGGCTAAATTTTCTAATCGTCAATATTTTTTGTATTATTATGTATTGTAAAATGAATACCGCTAAGACGCTAGATTATTTTAGAGTAGAAAGATTGAGAAATGATTCGTAGAAAAATAATTATCATATGTTTTGCATTGAAAAGTTTCTGAGCTAAAGTCAAGTATAAAGTAAAACGAGATAAGTTAACTTGTCTTCCAAAAACTGATAAATTTAAAGAAATAAATGCTACTATATATATAATAATCAATACCGAGATTTATAACACTTTAAACAAAATCAGTGATTTTCGTTCAAATTTCATCAAAAGAATTCATGGGCAGACTTAAAAAGAATTTTTTTTTTTTTTTTTAAAGTCTGCCCATGAATTAAAAAAGTGTTGTATTAATCAAAAAGTATTGTATGATTTCAAAAGTATAAATCGTATTTAGTCGACAAGGTGTTGTATAGTACAGTTTATTGTCGCCGTTTGTTTTTATTTTATCGTTTAAGTTACTATTAAAATTAAGTTACTATTAAGAAATTGTTTCTTTAAAACAACAGAAGTAGAAGAAGACAAAATTTTATTATAACTAAAAAGAAAGAAGAAAAAAATCTTAGTGATCGCATTGTATAATTACTTTTAATGTAATTTATTCGTCGATTCTTTATTATCCTGGTTTTTATAATTACGATAAACATATTGAGTTCTTATGTATTGAAATCGGTCAAAACCTTCAGCTGTCAATTATTTTACTAAATTCATAAACCATCACCAGTCATAATTCAGATCTGCAAATCCGAATTATACTTCATATTAATTTAATGTTCTAATTGGCGAAATGAGGGAGACTGCAGATTCAGTGTTATACTTATAACCCTCTTATCTATCTGTTGACTCTAGGAATATTGAACATAACGCATTTAATAGACTAAAAATGGGAGTATTTTTCATGATTTTTTTCTCGTAAATTTGCGGTTAAGGATACTTAATACTGATATATCACCCAGAACTTTACCATATTTTCCATGACGTTTCATGGCATATTCATTATAGCTCGTAAATTTCCCTCACTGATTCTAACGTATAAAAACCATGTATAGTAATAATAATAAATCGTTACACAGCTATCGCAATAATCGAATATTTTTCTCGCTCAATTCGTTTTCTTCTTTATAGCGCTATCTCGCTGCACTTGCAAAGAAGTAAAAAAAAAGAAAAATTACATATAACTGCAAGGAAAGCACGTTCAGACATGCTAGTATACGATTGCGCGATATTTCGGTCGTAAATAATCCAACATATGAAATTTGCGACAACCATACCGATATACGATGCTCCAAAAGCACGAGATTCTCAGAAGAAAAAAAAAAAAGCTTTGCGATAGCCCCATTCAAGGATAGGATTAAAGGGTAAAAGCCATTATATTTTGTGAGCGTGAAAGTTTTATGTTTAATGGGGGAGATTTTGAGTTTGTGAATTTACTGAGAGCCTGAATAGTGCATTAAGAAATTGATTAACTGTGTGAAATTTAGTGTTTATTCATTTTTACGATTTCGAATGGTGTTGAAAATGTTGCTGAGAATGGGCCTTACACGCACGTATTTATGACAGCGAATGTAGTTGAAAAAGTAAAAATGGTTTATTGAATTTCCGGATGACGGCAGTTAGTTTGGTTTTCATTTTATATGTTTAGCGATTGTGGACTTGTTAATGCCTGTATAGGCCTGAATATGAGTTTTTCGCACCTGTTTTTCTCACGTACAATAATTTTAGTGCCATATATGCATAAAATGCACGGGTGCCGTTCATTGCATTTGGAATGGTATTTGATTTTTCCTGCATTGAAAATTGAAAAGACAGAAATGATTTTTTAAAACAAATATTTATTGAATGTTTGCATTGTTTGTAAGTTTCTGAGTGACTTTTATTATAAGGTAAAACAATGTAAGTCATTAACTAGTTTTATATCGTCAAAAATTGCTTGAAGAAGGTTTTTTAATTTAGATTTTGTGTTAGCAGTTTGTTTTGCTTTTACTGTTAATTAAAAGACTTTTTAACTAACAGCATTAACTAACAACAACTAAAGTAAAATTTTTTTTTAATAATCATAATGATTTTTTTTACTTTCAATTTTAATGTTAGACAACATGCATATTTTATCCTATTTTGAAATATTTTGTTTTCCTAGTGATAAGATTACGATATTTCTTGTTTATTGTTGTTTCTATTGCTACTTGACAATACCGGCAAGCCTGATTGGGAAACAAAGCGAATTTATGGCAGAGGGTGCGTTTTTTGTTTTACAGTGGAGCCACCTATGGCTAAGAATACGATTGCAGCCACATACACACGTTACTGCCCGTTTTCCAGGGCGGACCCATTCATACATCCCTTCATTCATCCACAGATCGCAATTTTGACTTGAACCGGAGAACGATCAATCTACAATTCAGTGCCCTCAGAGGTATTCAGGGAAATTGAAAGACTTTGCGACTCCGGATAGTTTTAACATGCACCAACCACCATTAAATACACGGGGTTAAAACTTTCGTTTTCACGAACACGAGCCCAACATCCTAGCAACCAGGCTATCACGGCCCCACTATATTTCTTAATAGAACGATTTAATGAAACCGCCTATTAGAACATTTTAAAATATGTGCTGTTACGGAAGAAAAAGTTCATTTGGAATTAATCTGAAGTTTTTAAGGGTTAGAGTTTGGAATGGATTACATTGGCAATGGTTAATCAATTTCCGGAATGTTTACAACTCGATAATTTGACGAAAATGCAACAATGATTATTAAAATCGTTAAAGCAATAAATAAATAAAAGACTTTTTAATTCCAAAGGATTTATTCCACTTTAAAAAGTAACGGGTAAAAAAAAAATGGTTTTAACTAATTTGAAAAGAGTATTATATTTTTATTTCGTCCAAAAAAAAAAAAAATCTACTATTCCATTTTAAAAATTTGTGGGCATGGTTCTGTTCATTATAATATCTATTCCATTAATCTCAGTTGAGATAT
The DNA here is from genome assembly GCF_043381705.1 of Parasteatoda tepidariorum. Classification (NCBI taxonomy): domain Eukaryota; kingdom Metazoa; phylum Arthropoda; class Arachnida; order Araneae; family Theridiidae; genus Parasteatoda; species Parasteatoda tepidariorum. Next base: position 51,174,677 of record NC_092205.1, read on the forward strand.
TTCTTTAGTAAAATGCAAATGAAGTACCATTTAGATCTTTTGAATCTCGCTCTATCAGGAAATCTCGTCTGTGTGAAATTTCTAAGAACCATCTCCGACATCTGGTCAAAAGCATAATTTCGAACTGGCCATTTGAGTGCCCCGATAAATCGTAAAGATTTTGATTTTCCTGCCTTTATCTCTCTTGGCTACTCTTCATCGCCAAGGCCAAGTATTCTGCGGGGAAATTGATTTTAACGGATTGAGGTATTACTGCGAATACTGCACTAATCGAACTTTCCTTTCAGACCACTTTCATTTGTTTTTGTTTTGGAACTATTTTTGAGATGTATTTTTCCCCCCTATGCACTTTGAATAATATTATTGGTCTGTTTAAGAAAGAAGAAAATTAAGTTCGTAAACATTTCACAAAATATTTTATCTTAAAAATATACACTTCGTAATATTTTTCCTTTTAATTATGGACCTTTCACAAAGGTTTTCTGTTGAAAAAACAGCCGATGACGTCATTTATCGCCGCGATCGAGTTGTAGGAGGCCGGGTTTGCCAAAGTGAACTTTCTGATGTATATATATTACTAAAAAATTGGTAATGAACTTATAATATGCACAAAAACACTGTTATTTTTGTTGCAAAAGTAGAAATGTTTTTGCTTTTTTTTAAAAATAAAATTTGATTATAATGACTTTCCTAAAAGAGTTTTGTGATAACAATTAGACCTCGTCTCTTTTTGCTGATTTGACTGAAATATTTATCACGATATTTATGAACCAAAATATACCAATCATCTTATATACCTACTATCATCAAATATACTAAACGTTGATAATACGAGTATATAATCGTATATATATGCAGATTTACATTGACTAAAATTAATGATCAACTATTTTACTATAATTTAAAGTACATATTCCTTATGTTTTGGGAAAAATTTATGATATATCAAGTTCTTGATACATCCGATAAATCTCAAAAACAGTTATTTTAATATTTATATCATTATTAATAAATTTGTCAAACCTTCTCCTATTTATTTGTTTCAGCTATAATTTAAAATAATATATTCCTGAATAGCTGAATTATTATGAAAAATACTATTTAATTTTGCTATAATATATATAGAAATAGTATATATTTCTTATGTTTTGGGAAAAATTTGTGATATATCAAGCTCTTGATATATCCGATAAATATCCATCAACAGTTATTTTTCTTCATATTTATATCATTATTACTAAATTTGTCAATCCTTCTCTCCTGTTTATTAGTTTCAGCTTTAATTTGCATGTTTTAACAGTCTTCGTATTTTGCCCTTTTTGAACAATTTTAACTTCAAAATCATCCAAATTCGTGAATAAAATATTCACGAGATGCATTAGGAAACAAATATTGTCTAACTTACTTATCAGATGGATTTCTTATTTAATGCATCTGATAGTCTTCAACAGCAATTAAGAAAAAAAAGCGAATTAGATCAGATCAAACACAAAATCTTTGCAAACAAATATATATATTCGATTATGGAGCTAATTTATTTAAATTCAACATTACTTGTTTGTTCTCAATTAACATGTTTAAATATTTATTTATGCATATTGGATCTCGGTAAATGTGTATTGAAATCATGCCAATTCTTTTTATTCAATGTCTCTTGTACTAGAATTTATTAATGCTCTATGTATATTTCTGATCACGTGGGGATTTTGTTTATTTTAAGTGATTTCTAAGTATTTGAAAAATGCATCAGTTGTAGTTCTTTTTACGTTATTTTAGAAACGAAAATAGTAATTAATGCAACTAATGTTTGAATTTTTCCTTTATTTGTTAAATCCAATCATACTAAACAGTACCGATAAATATTTTTATTTAAATAATTATTATTTACTTATTGTGAATAATGTAAACTACTATGATAATTTTTAATTTAGTTTTGGATAAACTGTTTTAATTAAGTGTAAAGTTGCTGGGAAATTTTCAAGAAATATATTTTATTTAAGCTAGCTAAAGCTTGAAAGCCGTTAATAATAAAAATAACAATAAAATAAGGTTAAATTTATAGTTTGAAAATTCAGTTAAGCCGTTGAAATGAACATTAGTTAACTAGATTAATACAGAATAATTAGGCTAATCAGTTAAAGAGTGGAATCAAGAGTTCTCCGTAGATTAACTTGGTAATGTGCACATTAACAGTTTCTGCATTTTTAAAGTTCAAAAGTTTGTTTCTCTTACTTATATTAATTTTTACTAAAACTAATTTTATGCTACATTTTATTATTATTATTATTATTATATTATTGTTGTACTAATTTTTTGATTGTTTGATTGTATTTATTGGTTTAGTTCTTCCGGTGTTGAAAATGAATAAATGAAATTTTCATTTTCTAAATTGTAATAGTATTTCAAACTGTTTCATTTTTTTGTATTATCGTTTTTTAAAGTGATTGATGATTGGATTATATCAACTAACTGGTTTTTTGAAAACTCACACACCTTTTTATATTTTGATTGGCCAGCAAAATCACCTGATTTGAATTCTGTAGAAAGAAGCGTGACTTGTTGGAAAAGCGGATGAAACACCGAAATCACCATATTTGCTATTTGATAGATTTGCGTAATTAATTCATTAGGAAGGAACTTAAACTATTTACCTGCAAAATCTTGTGGATTCACTTCCTGGCGGTTATTAGTCCGGAAGCGGATTTAAACGTTATTAGACAACGCATTTCATGATTTTTCTAGTGATGGACTAATTTTTTGCCTGGCTAGTTTATTATCTATAGTCACTTTATAACCAATTATTACGACGAATATAAAATATCTGTTCTTTTGCACTGTAAAAAATTCAGGATAATTACAGTAAATAGTTCAGACAATTAGGGTACTTTTTATCAGAAAATCCATTTATACCGGAACTGTTTATAAAACCAAAATCTCATATACCTTTCTTTTTACATAATAATTACCGTAAAATCACTGTATAGCTATATAATAGTTTATATAATAGTTTACTGTAAAAATAGATTTTACGGATAATGCACCCTAAGTGCCGGTATTTTATTCCGTAATTTGATCCGGAATTTTTAACAAATAGTGAACCTCATATTAAATCTTGTTAAAAATTTACACTAATGGAAATTCCCAATGTTTCGGAGAAAATAAGTTAGTGAATCTAAACGAAAGATAAACAATTTCATCTTTTTTTTTTTTTAACTTTTAATTTTCTAACGCTTTTATTTTGGTGAAAAATGGCAGTTAACTCTGGAGTAAATTTCAAGCCACGTAAATCTTCTACCTACAACCATGCCCAATTTACATTTCTTTAAAACAAACCTCAAATGCCCAATAGACTTTTATTCACTACATCGTTTGCGGTAACATTATTAATGAAGCTTGGGTCAATAAATTTCTTATTTTACACTACGTTACCAGAAGATTATTCACTACTTTTATTTTCATTTTCTTTCAAACTTTTTTTTTCTTCCTGCGCTTCCTCAAAGCCTTACTTTGAAGTTTCCTTCAGCTTTTGGGATCTATCTTGCGATTTGAGAAGAATTAAAAATGAAGCGAGCAATGTTGAGAGGGGGTGATAACCGATGCGGGGGGGGGGCAGAACGCTGTTAGAAGTTTGGAAAATTTCTTCACTTCTATTTTTTTCTTCTTCTTTTCTTGAATGTTTCTTCTTGCTCTTTTGCATCATTTGTCTTGCATTCTTGGCTAGAAGCTAAGTCAGCCCGTGGAAGGGGGGGAAAAAAAGAATATTAGTCAGGGAAGATGTGTCATTAGTCAAAAGATGAAGACTTTTGTGAAATGACCCTGGGGTGTGTTGGTCATTAGAGTTTTGTATCTGAAAACAAAACCTAGTATTCTTCGAGAAAAAAAAATCTTGTTATTTTTTCTTATATTTAACATATCATTTATTGATTCCCAGTGAGAACATACAAAATAAAGCTTTTTTTTTGTGGAAAAAATTATACCTTTTTTATAGGTTTTACAAACCTATTCTTGACAAGAGGAAAAGGATATGGACTTTGCTGTCGTTCTTTTATACTTCTAGACGAGGATGACACTTTCGGCAAAATAAAGTGCGGGGAAAAAAATACCTTTTCATTTTTCCAGGTATTGAAATATTCTTCATTGGTTCTTCTTTCCCTGTTCTTTAACGCCCACCCCCATAATATTTCGTCAAACATTTGGTAATGGAATGAGTTATTTAATAATATCAAATAATCATTCGTTTTCAGAAGGAACCTAAAAATTAGGTCTGTAGTTTTATAGTTTGGTACTCGGGAAACTGCTCCCTCGTTGAAAAACTGATCCCTTCCCCAATTTTTTTTTTTCATGCTTATTCTGTTGGGACAAAAAGTTGTTTTAAAACAATTTGCATTTTATCCATTGAGAATAAAATTTTAAGCTGCTATTTTACGTTAAGGCCTTTTTATCTTTAAACTGTTAAGAAAATAATTTTGATTTTTTTTTCATTATTTTTTTTTGCATACAATAAAACAATATCTAGGAATTGCAGTTTTATAGTTTGGTATTCGGGAAACTGCTCCCTCGCTGAAAAACTGATCCCTTCCCAACATTTTTTTTCCTTACTTATTCTGTTGAGACAAAAAGTTGTTTTAAAACAATTTGTGCTGAATTAAATTGAGAATAAAATTTTAAGCTGCTATTTTATGTAAAGGCCTTTTTGTTGGTATTAATCTTTAAATTGTTGAAAAAATAATTTTGATTATTTTCGTTATTTATTTACATACAATAAAACAATATACAGGAATTTTTGTTTGCTTTTAAATCACATTAATTTAAAGATTGAAAGTTTGTTACTTCTTTTTTACTATTTGCAGTCGTACTATCTTATTTTTTATACACTTTAAGCAACTTGTTTAATTACGACTCTAATAACAGAGAGTTGGACTCCATAATATCCTCTTTGAGAAATAGGATTAATCGTTCTCCTTGTTCTCGTTGGTACTAAATTGAACCATGGTACCTTTCGAATTGAACCATATAGTAATGCGTAATCAAGTTTTGGAAGTATGGTAAAATTGTTTAACTTAGCACCATCTTAAGATTGTGGCAAATTTTATCAATATTATGAACATGCTCCGAAATTTCTAGCAGTTCATTTTTATAAGCCGGTGAAAATGTTCATCAAATGTAATATTCACGTAGCTGTTGCTTGTAGAGCAGGTTTTATTCATTTCAGTATCAAAAATTTGTAGTAAAAAAAAAAAAAGAAAAATAGAAAATATGAGTATCATCTTTGGGGTACGTTGCCAAGAGGCTAAAATTTTGGTGCAAAATATATTGTATATAATCAAAGAAATCAATACACATGAGATACGCACAAAATATTATTTGTCCATCCAGACAACAATCTATTTAACTATTTAGAGATCTTTTGGAATCGGCGCATTAGACATATACACCGAAGAGCCATTACATTATGTCCACCCTGCTAATAACATGTAGGACCACCTTTAGCCCTCAAAACTGCTAGCACCCGCCATGGCATTGATTCCACAAGGTGCTGATAGGTAGTCTGAGGTATCTGGTACCAAGCGCTCACCAACTGGTTCTGCAATTCCCTCACATTGCGAGGGGGTAGCGTGGCAGCACGAATTTGGTTTTCCAAGTAGGACCTCTAATGCTCTATTGGATTAAGGTCAGGTGAATTTGGGGGCCAAGACATGACTTGGAAAGTCACTGGAATGCTCCGCGAACCAATCCATGACGATTCGACCCTTATGACATGGTGCATTATCCTGTTGGTAAACACCATCACCCGCAAGAAAAACTGTTGTCATGAATGGGTGAACTATGTTCAAGTAGCTTACATACGTCAGGTATTGTTCTATGAGGATTATGGGTCCTAATGTGCCCCATGAAAACATTGTTCCTGGCCGAGAAACCATGAAAATCTGGGCCAGCCCATCTATAACCAGCCCATTGTTATAGATGGAGGGTGGTCCTAATGTAATGGCCCTTCGGTGTAAATAAGACAAACAGAAACCCTTAGTGTAATTAGAATAATATTGGACTCAAAATGTTAGATAGTGGATTCAACTTGATTCAAATGTTGGATTCAACCAATCGTTAGTGAAAGCAGTTACATTGATGATGGAAAAATTTTAGAAAACAAATGCTGTTTTGTATTCTTACTTTTGCGGCAGAATATGTTTCTTTGTTTGAATAATAGATTATAATTAATTATAAGTTTATTGCTGAGTTTATTGCTTTGTTTAATTCTTGGAAATCTGAAAAACAATTGAAATTAATGAGCTGTAGTGAATTTCTTTTAATCACATTTCGTTTTAATAAGTTATTCTTTATTACATCTTTTGCAAACGATATAATAACTTGACAATTTAAAATACGTACTTCTAAATACATTTTCCTGACAATTGAATTTCAATGCTGTGATAAATGAACATTGAAACCTGGCTATATTATAAACTCACCTTTGAAGATGAGTTCTATTTGTCATTTACAGATGTTTTCGACATTACATTATTTATCGTGTCTGTGATGAATCCGTATTATCTTGAATATTTTTGCCCAAAAAGCCATATAACGTAGTCTGAATGTATCATTTATCATTTACTAGGAACTAAAGTTCTAAGTCAAAAGCCTATGTAGAAGTTTGCTTAGAGAAAATTTTAATTATGTAAATGCTGAATTAAAGTTAACCGATTTGTACGGTCTGTTGTTTAATTTAAATTTAAACTTAGAAAATTTAATTTTAGAATAGTCATTTTGTCTTAAGAGAAGTCACTAGAGTATCTTCATTTGTTTTAAGTTCTAAAAGCTTTCTTTATGCTGTAAGATATTGGTCACTTTTTGTTGAATGATTTGGTATCAGCATAAATGTCCATTCATATTCCTATACTCTTTTTTTTAATTATTCGAATTCTTATTTATTATTTTACTTAAAAATCCTAGATCACATACATGCATAGAAAAAGTCATTTGATGTAGAATCATAATGTAGGTTATTTAAATATATATATAAAGTGAAAAAATAAAGGTCATATTTGCCTGACTTCCCTACAAGTGAAATAATAGTACGCGATATTTAAATTTAATAAATACGATAATTTGATTCAACTTATTACGATAATTTGATTCCACTTAGTGCGATAATTTGATTCAACTTAGTACGATAATTAGATTCAACTTAGTACGATAATTAGATTCAAATTAGTACGATAATTTGATTTAACTTAGTACGATAATTTGATTCAACTAATACTATATTGAGACTGCAGCAACTTCTTACGATTGTTAAAAAATAATCTGACATCAAAACTTCTACGCAATAACTGACTTAGATTACTAAAAATTATACAAAATAAAGTCAAAGTTTTGTTGATCTTAAGAACACAGCCACAAAAATATCGTAGAATCTATTAACAGCCGATATCATCATCGTGATAGGAATTCGTGAACAAAACGAAAAGCTTGGCTAAGTTCACCCATCTTACATAAATTAAATAACATAAAATTAATCTGTATCTAAATAGAACAGCATATTTAGATCCAAAAAAATATACTTTTTTTTGAGAGAAAAAAAATATCCAATAACGATCCAACTTCACTGATACCATTTACAAATGTGACATTTTTATTCATATTCTAGGTATTCTTCGTGAACTGCATCTGAACAAATGTCTATGCATTTAAAAGATATAAATCGCCCCGCTGGAACAGGTACATTCCTCTACCTTTTCTGGCAAACATCTTTCAGAAAAATAGCAGTCGCGAATTGTATCAAAAGGGTTCCCGGGGGCACAGTTATAAAAAAAAGAAGTGCCGCACTTTCAGGAGGAATTTGTCACATCTGATATATATTGGTCTTTTGTGATTTCTTTGTTGGATAGACATTTCCAGGCTATTGGACTGAATCATATTTGCCAATCCCTCGTGTATAAACTTTGATGTATGTTGGAGTAACTTTTGAAGTCTTTTTCTATTTGCTTTTCACCTATGCCTTATCTCAAGTACTTACTGGATATCCTATTTGGATTTATTTGCTTACGCTGGCTGCATATATGAATTGATTTTTTCCCGATCTTTGGATTAGAATATAAGACGTCGACGTTTTCTTAGTCCTTTTTTTGCCGGTGATTTAAACTACCTTTTAAATTCCATATTCTATAGATCGTTAGATAGTCAAATCAGGTGCTCAAATCTAGAAAATCCCTATTTACCAATCCATCGTGTTAAGTTTTAATGTATGCTGGATTAACAGTTTGAAGTCTTTTTCTATTTGCTTTTCACCTATGCCGTATTCTATTTGGATTTATTTGCTTACGCTGGATATATGATTTGATTTTTGCCTGATCTTTGGATTACGATATAATGTGGCGAGTATTTTTAAGTCTCTTTTTCTTTCTTCTCGGTGATTTAAACTACCTTTTAAATTTTAAATCATGTACAGTGTGATATAGATCGTTAGATAGTATATCCTTTATCCTTTAGTATATCTTTTAGACTTGTGTTGCTGAATCGCTAATACTTTCCAAATTTATAAAACACTCCTTTTCTTCATCTCTCGCCTAGCAGCGATGTTTTTCATGCTAAAAGTATCATTCCAGCTCCATTTAAGATTTACACTGAAGACGTCACATTTTGATGTCAAAAATAAAAGATTTTATCTTTTGAAAATATCAAAATTCTGTCATTGTTAACGTGACGGTGAGAGCTGTTTAATCCTTTTTTAAAATTTTTCTTGAGCACATACTTCATGATGTCATAAATTTTTTTTTTATCCTGTTCTCTCAAACGGTATGCTCACCTGGAATTTGAAGCAAATGTTCGAAACAATTCAAATATAGATTCATTGTGTGTATTCTTGTTACATTTACGCTTGCTTTTCATATTAATTCTTTATTTCTCCGATATTTTATTTTTATAATTTTTTTTCTTTTAAATTTTAAACCTACCATTGATTTTTAATGTAACCTATGAATATTTTTATCACAAGTATAGTTGGAATAACCAGTTCAGCGCGGTTACTCCTTTATTTCCGTCTATGCACTGTTGAATATTTGAAATAGCTTATTTATTTTTATGGATAAGTATCTTTTTGCAGTCAATAGGGTTGACTTTCTGTCTGGACAAGTCACTTTGTCAAATTGCTATCGAGAGAAGTGGCATTGTTATGATGTATTTGTATTGTTTTCGGCTGAATCGAATAAAACCTTTGCCCAAATCGATACATTTAATAGTTTCTAAAGTATTTATTTTTATTGATAATAAGTTCAGTACCTTGCCATGCAGATAAGGTTTTAGATCCAATGGTTTAAGGTCACGCCAAATATCCACATTTTTTTAGGTACTACTCCTTGATATATATTCACAGAAATATATACCTTTGTGGTTTACTATTGGTACTAGTAAATTTTAACGGTCAATATCTAAGAAAATAATACCCTTTTTTCGAAGTTTGTTTAATGGCCATTGATCTTCGGTACAAAGGTCCACTGAACGTATTAATGTCTCGATAACTAGTGTGAACGTAGTAGAACGTAAAATAAACGGTCGGTGTCGCGATTCACTCGTCTCGTTGAAAGCAATGCCACTTGCAAATTAATGCGTTTTTCTCAAAATTTCAGAAAATCTTCAGTTTTAATTCCTCCCCCCCCCCCGAAAAAAAACGTGACTAATAGTTTGACCCGAAGAACATATTTTATAAATTTCTCGAAAATCAAAAATATCAAGTGTCCATCCCTGCCTGACTTTTTAAAAAAACTGGCTCTACTGGCTTTAAACAAAATCATTTTGTTGGATTGTTTAATGTTTTAATTGATAGATTGTTGGGCATCTCAAACTATACCCCATATTAATGGGAAAAATTTTGTTTCATTTAAAAAATTTAAACTTTTTTTTATCTATTAAACAACATATACTGAAATTCTGGAGAGAATTTTGATACTCTTCCTTAACATTTTTTACTTCTATCATCATGCTTCGCTGTTCCTTTTAGTCAGCACATTTTGTTGATTTTTTAGTCCTAAAGATTCACAATTTGATTATCTACCTTTGCTAGTAAAGAATTAATTTCCGAACCAAAATAACAGCTCTAGGACATTTAATGCTAGCTTGGCGATTTTATGTTTAATTTTTTTCTTCTTCTCCAAAACCACCATAGTTATCCATTTTCGAGTTATTTGTTCTAAATCTGGCAAAGCAGCTTTTCCTACTAAATCATTGGCCTGTCTGATATGGAATACATGCGGGTAACAGGCGAGCAATTGTCAAATGTAAAAAGTAATGAAGAGTGGGAGGTTTGTTTTGTGTAATTTAATCACCTGCGCTCTCAATTGTTCTATGTTCCATCGCATATTGTTATTGATGCGACGAAGCTCTTATAATAATGATTAATGGGATGTTTTCATATCTTCTCCCACTGGAAATAATTTATCACCATTGTAAATTTTTGTTCTTTTTTCGTTGTTTTTTTTTCCGACAAAATATCTCGCTTAGTTCAAAAGTACATTTTGTAAAATTAGTTTTATTGTTTATTGAACTATAGAGGTAAGGGGAAGTGGGGAAAGACTGGATAACTAACAATAAGATTCGAGGGCTTGTTGGAGCTAAGCTGTTTGACATACAAACTCTCAGATTTAGTAAAAATATTCATTGTTTATTTGTGCATAATATATCATTCCTGCAAAGTCATAGTTCTCGAGTTGCAGGTACCAAATTTTAAACTTTATATGCCATAAAGAATTATCTAGGCTAAAGAACAAACTTTTAAAAAGTACCAATTTACCGAGATCTTTCCACCTAAGGAAAATTATGGAGATCCTATTAATAATTCTCAATTTTTGCAAATTTTTACGAGTCCATATAATGTAGCTTTGGAGTAACTTTTTTTTTTATCTGAAAATTAGATCTCAAACGCTTTTCTTTTTCAGAAAACTACGGCTTATTTGTATATTGACCTTTTGCACCATAGGTAGGCTAAACTTGACCTAACTGTCGTGAATAACTGTTGCAGACAGCAGTTATGAAAATAGTATATAAATTTTATGTGACGATAACAGCAACGAAACCTACAATATGAAACCTTCATGTGAAAAACAGCAATAATAAAGAGATCTATCTGATCAGGTCTGTCAGAGATGCTGGTTAGGTCTGTCAGTCTTTCCATCTAATTTCTTATGTTTATTCTTGGATTTAATTTTATCTCGCTTGATTGAAACTTTGTTTCTAGAATTTCATTTCTTCAAGACAATGTAAACAATTCTCAATCACTATTTTTTCTGATAATTTAATTAATGTATTAGTCATATTAACCCTCTCGTTTCTTTGTAGGAAAAAAAAAATGACTACATTAATATTTGTCTAGTATTTTTTCGCTATTAGCTATGAATGATGTCAATATTTGACTATAGGTTCTTACTTTTTACACCATGAACAACCACACTTAAAACCGTCTTTTTGAAGTCAATGTAGTGTCATAAAAAGGATGATGCAATTAATATTCTTTAAAGAAATTTTATATCAGGTACATCTTGTAGTTTTTAAATGAAGAGATACAAATAAAAATTGAAAAATTAAAATTTAGCTTTTGAATATTAGATACTATTAAGTTTGAAAAAATGTATTTACATTTTCTTTCATTTCATGAGAATCATAGTTTTAAGAAAATAAGTTAATGAACTAATAATTGTTACATTTAAATTACACGTAACTCGCTTTGCTCATATTCATGAAAGATAATAACATATATAGCAAGCACATTGTATTTTCAGAAAACGCGAAAAGTTGACTTAACTTGATTAATTTACAAGCATTTTAATTTTGTTACGTTAAGTAATATTAAAGCTTTCATAAATAATTCGGAAGTATTATTCATGTGTAGCTCTATCCTGACGAAGAGTGTCGCGATGACTAATTAAACAGCTATCACATTTACATTTCCATAGAAACGGCGTGTAATATAGTTACCCCACCCCTTCCTTTAAAGGGTAGTGCTATAAACCTTTCCAATAGTTAGTGCCGAGATGACATTACCTGGTTCTCAAACATGATTCTGCTTGCATTGCAATGAGCTGGCGCGGATGGCTTAACTTCAACAAGCAACTATCTATGTTTCCACCTCAACCCCTAGACAATTTAATAGCGTGTTGATTCTTGGCGAAAGAGAGCATGTTTCTGTCATGTAAATTTCGGGTCAGCTACATTAGCCTTCCATATTCCACGGTTTGTTAAATCTTCCGACAATATGTGATTAGGTTGTTCGAGGTTTAAGAGTAGTTGTCTGCATTCTTGGAGGATTCTTACTATGCATCGACAACCAATTCAAGCTTAAAATAACTTAACTTATATTAGCTGATTCAGAAAAAAAAGAGTTATTGTCGATGATTTTGTGTTATATGTCAGTGATTCAAAAAAATTATGAATGACTTTGATAATTGAAGGCTAAATTAGGGGTATCATTAAGAGCTTTTAAGAGTTAAAATATCATCAAACGTTGAAGTTATAATACTGCTTTCATGTGTTTAAACTAGACTTACTTATTTTTACCGTTTTTTTTCCTTTTTCCTTTTTTGACCATTTAATGCAATGCATGCAGTACACGCGTGAGTTGGACACATTGTAATTGTAAAAGTCTTCTTTGGCGGCAGAGTTAACCCTAAAATACTCAGTTAAGATATCACTGGTGGGGAGCCAGGAGTCGAGAGTTTGATCCTCACAACCGACTTAATAAATCGGCTGTAAACTCAGCAGGGTGTACGTTAATTTTTTCGTATAAGGCTTATTATTTGGACTATGCTAAAGTATACAGAGAGTTTGACCAGAATAGATAGGTTCATGCATTCTTACAATGACCATTATAAGATTAAGTCATGAAAAGATAAGGCTAAGTGTTTGGCCATAGTTGGAGGGATGTGTGCATCGACATTACATTGTTGTAGATGTGAAAAATAAATACACAGGATGCTTCAAAATAACCTAGACCAAATGAAAAGGAAAAGCAGAAGTACAAAAAAGAATGTAAAATCTCACAAAAACATAGCAAACGCTATCTAGAGCCGCTAACGAAGATTGAAAACGTAACATGCAAGGACAGTGAACAAAAATCACTCTACATTAACTTTATTTTTTCCACGCATACGGCCAAGGACTACAGGAGATGCTAAACTCATAAGTTTTCGCCAAACTTTTACCTATGGTGCGTGTTTGAAAAAGTGCGCTGTTGCATGCTACCTTTTAGGAAATTTTGGCATGAAAGTTGAAACCTATAGTTATCTATGGCAACCTATGGTTACCATAGAAATTTGTATGCAGTATACCATACGCCTATGGTAACCATAGAGATCTGTATGTCATTTATATGGCACAACACCATAAGCCTATAGCAAACATAAACATTTGTATGGCAGTATACCATAGGTCTATGGCAACCATAGAAATTTGTATGGCCGAATACCATAGGTCTATGGTAACCATAAAGATTTGTTTGTATTATTATGCATTCTATCAACGTATGTTGATGAAATGCGTGTATTTAGACGTTTGGCGAAAAGTGTGAGCATCTCCTGAAGAAGGTTTGGTTGTAAATGTGAAAACTGCATTGAAGATGAAAATAATATAGCATAATTTATGTTCACTGTTCTTGTATTTTACACATAATTTGCAACCTTCTCTAGCAGCTCCAAATAGCGTTTGAGATCTAATATTCGTATGATTTTTTATTTTTTTGTTCCTTTATTTATTTATTGTTTTCATTTTGGCCATTTTATTTTGTAGTGTCCTGTTTAGTATTATGTTAGTCCACTGTTAACTTGAAATAATAAAGGTAAAATAAATTGCTTGGAACATTATTTTGTAACTCAAATACACGACGCATCTGTTAATTTTTTTTTATATCGAATTTTTCAAAACATAGTCACTGATAGTCATCTGATTGTATAGTCATTTGAGTCATCCAGTCGATGAAACCCTTAATCCAGTTTTGTAACAAACGAGTAAAAATAACTTTATGCATATCAGACGAACTTTACAATTATGAGTAATTTTATCTAATTGCAATTTCTTGTACCTAACACCATTCGTTTCAATAATAACACACATACACTTGTCCATCAAAAACCCTTTTTCGGATAAAAGATATATCAATCTTATTAAATAAATGCATTTTTGTCGTTAATGTTTCTCTCAGAAGATTCGCTGGGCGTTAACTGGAAAATTCTCTTGTCCCCGAGGATCTTAAATTTTTAGGGCGGAGCACTCGAGGGAGAGCTCTTGGAGGAATTCCATCACCTGCTTGCTGTTCTTGACAAATAAAAGCCATTGTTTAAACAACCATAGCTAAAGCCTCTGTCTATCACTTAAATCGGACTTATGCGAAGAGATTAAAGAAGACACTTTCTTAATCTTCTGAAGTGATAGGAGAGCACCCCTGGATGAATGATGATCCCTTTTGCTGTTGTGTATTTAGAGTCATTTTCTTAATAACGGAGAAAGGCTTAGTTTTACCATTAGGAGATTTATTGCACATTTGTCATACTGTACCGGCTGTTTTGGCACGACCCCATGTTGTAATTGACGTGTACTGCAGAACACGCGTTTTGTTTTGCAGCATATTCAAGTTGTGAATAGTTTCAGGAAAATAGATTATTCAGTAAGGATAGATTATTCAGTAATAGATTATTCAGTTATACTGCATTTGACTGATTTTCTACATCATGTTTTTACATTACATAATTTAGTGTATTCGAAGTGGAAAAAAAGGGTTTCTCAAAATTTTACAAAAATATGTCAAAATAGTTCTGTAAGAAATGTAGTCGAATTCGAAAACTAATATATTCATAATTGAGAATAGTGACACGCACATGATTGAAAATTCTCAAGAGGCCTTCCGTCATTCATTGATTATTCAGTGAGGTTTTGCTGCATTTTACCGATTTTCAACATCACGTTTTTAAATTACGTAATTTAGTGTATTCACTGTAAAAATAAAAAAAAGGTTTCTCAAAATTTTACAAAAATGTGTCAAAATAGTTCTGTAAGAAATGTAGTCGAATTCGAAAACTCATATATTCATAATTGAGAATAGTGACACGCACATGATTGAAAATTCTCAAGAGGCCTTCCGTCATTCGTCCTTCCAAAATATCTTCTCATTTTGTTATCATATATTTGAAATGGATACCTTGTGAAATATATTTGAAGACGTACTTAATATGAATAGTTGTTTGGGGGGGGAGGATTGAAGAACACTTTTAGACATTTTAAGTATTTTTTCCAATTTTATTCGAACTTTTTATTAGGGAAGTATAGCACAGAAATCAAGCAATGTAAAAAAAAGGGTTTTTTAAAAATTAAGAAAAAATGTGTCAAAATAGCTCCAAAACAAATAATGTCGAATTTGAGTATGCATGTACTCAATTTTGAATACAGTGACCTGCTCAAAATTGAATAGTCTCAAAAATGACATAACACCCTTAAGTGTGACAAAGTTTGACATAACACTCTTAAATGTGACAAAGTTTAAACTTTGTTAACTCATAACGATCGAAAAGAAAATCTAATTAGATAAAAGTATACTGCACTTACATTCACCCTAAAATTATTTCACAAATCAAGATTCTTAATCAACACTTTCCTATCCTTCCGCCATATTTATTTATAAATGAAGACGGATTCTCATAGCTGTTTCAATTTCGAGCATACACTTACTTTAATTACACTTATTTTCAAATTCAATTATATTTGTTTCAGAACTATTTTGACACATTTTTGCTCAATCTTTAGAAACGCTTTTCTTGCAGTATACTCTTATTTATAGTGTTTTTTTAAACAGTATAATTTTTAAAAATTAAAAATCAAACGTCTTGTATTTTAATTCACAGGCCATTAATTTTTAATTGATTAGCAATAAAATATAGGAATTATGAATTCGATTAACGTTCGCTACCATTTATTTTTATTTTTATTTACACTCAACTTGTTCAGATTCAAAATTCCGTGCAATTTTTTTTTCTCGTAAATTTTAAAAAAATTTTTCAATTCTATCTTTTGAGAAACTTTTCATTTTTCATATTTCTTTTCATTTATTTTACTGAATATTTCATCATCAAATCTTTGAAAAAATATCCCATCTAATCAATGATTTCGTTATTTTGATGAAGCAATTTTTTCCCTACAATTTCAATAATTTGGAACAAAAAAACTTTTCTTTTAAAAATCTCGGTTTTTTCTGTAACATTTTCGTTACTTGACGCATCTCTTTAATAAATTTTTTTATATACATCGTTCTCATTTTCAAATAATTTTTTTTTCTTTGCTGGGTAATAAATCTAATAATCTTCATTTAAAGCTCGGATAGTTTTAGTTTTAAAAATTAATATTTATGTCAGTAAATAACTCCGTATTCATGGCTTAGATTTTTACGTCTAGCGTTCGTTAAATAAAAATAATCATAGGAAGTAAATATTTTTTAAAAAACGAGTTTTTTTTCTCCTATTTTCTGTTATCAAACGGGGCGTTCATAATTATGCTTTTCTACAAAAGAAATATGATTTCTAAGAGGACCCGCACTTATCATAAAAAATATTTTTTTTATAGAAAAGAATTTTTTCTTCCAATTTCAACCGCTGCTGAGTAATTTTTAAATTTTTTTTTTATCTATGTACATTTAAAAGGAATAAAAGAGGAGTATCTGGAAGGGTTTTTCGTTAGTTCTTTTTTTCGAATTTATTTAATCCAACATTCCCTCCCGCCTCTCTTTTGACAAAGATATGTTTTTAAAGTTCTGCTGATTTAATTCTTGGGGATAAAGGTTCTATTGAAGTTTTGGTTCCAGAACCGTATCTTCTTATTTGCTTTTACTATTTTTTCTCTCTTTATTTTAAGTTTATATAGTTCTGGATATTTGAAGTTGAAATCTTTACTATATATGTAGTATTTTGTTTCGTTTCATTTATTTTCATTGAACAATAAAAGTAACTATAATTGGGTTTCAAGTTCTTCCAGCATTTTTGATTCTAAGCTAAATATTTAAAATTTTTTTAATTAGTTGTGATTAAATAGACTGTTTTAAAAATCAGTTAAATAAATAACTTTTGATTGAATCATTTATATTTTTAGTTTTTCCGTGTAAAGTATTTTTGACATGTCTAACAAATGTGATGTAACTGTCTGTTGAATAAGTAGTTTTTATTCGTCGTTTGAGTATTCTATACATGTATGTATTATGTAGCTTTGTCAGGATATGCTTTTCCTAAATCTATATACATTTTAGTGCTTTTAATGAATCTGAAAAAAAATCATACATTTTTAATTAAATATTTTAATATTTTTTCCAATTCATTATCATATACTTGAGAAATGAAACAATAAACATTTTAAATTGGATTTATCTCAAAAGTTTTTAATTTAGAAAATAGATTATCGAAAATAAGCATTTTTTAAAAATTTTTTTTTTGTTCTTTGCCTTCTAAATATACTAATGATAAGAATGTAATAAATTTAATTTTGAATGACATGTCTGATATTTTTGATACCGCGGATTTTTCTTTAGTATTCTGTTAAAAATAAAATGTTTTCAATGATATATACTGTCATCTAAGCGATTAAATATTCGCATAAAAATAAATTTATGCTTAAATTTATACTATAAATCAGGAATAGAATCTTGGATCTGCCAGATGTGTAAAGAAGTGCCTTAGTTTTCTCAGCTAAAGTGAGAACCGAACAAGTTAAATTATTTGCAACTAAAATAGTTACCGAGAATCGAAAAACTGAAGTGTTGAAGTGCCAGAATACGGAGTAGTTTTAAAAATTCAAAAGTTAAGTTAAAATACAAAAGTTTTTAAAAATTCATAAGTTAAGGGCTGTCTACGAATATCATTATTACTTCAATTGAGGGCATCTTTATGTTCTATATAATTTTGCGTAACTGTTTTTCGGAGATACCTAAGGTGACCAACAATAAAACTTTGATGCCAGGGCTCTGTACAATAGCCAGTGTAATAATTTTAATTTATACCTGCTTTAAACAGCTGACCCTTTTTTGGATTTACGGATTTGAATGGGAATAATTTTTGTAATTTTGAACTCAATCCAAAAGATATGGGAACTCTTGGATGTAAGTATTGGGACAAAAAAAAACAAGCTTTGTGGAGAATGGTAAAACTAACCCGCATTTGTTATACAAGGAGAAGAAAAACCTCTCATGGTTAGCCCGATGGTAAGAGAATTATAACCAAGGGTATCTGCTCTCCAATGCACTTTCAGAAAAAAACTATCCCTTTTGACGATTCGGCAATCTTTGAACTGTATTTTGTTCATTTTGAGAATTATTTCGTAACGAAATCACGTGATTTGTGACGAACTATTGAATCAATGACGAAAATGTTTCTTCAGCTCGGAACCTTTCTGATGGAACTACAACGCATTTGCGTTATACGGAGAAGAAAATCTCCCGCGGTTAGCCTGACGTCAAGGGAACTTTAACCCCTGATCTGTCTACCACTGTGGATATTTTTAAATCAGCACTGTGTTCGGTGTCAGCCGGGCGCAGGGTTCGTATCGACCAGCCATCGCGATTCGAACCCGGTTCACCTCTTTGGAAAGCTAACACTGTGTCCCCTGAGCCAGCACGACTCTGGTGATGATGATTGCAATTTAACAAATATAAATTATAGAAGAAATGGTAGATGTATTTATGCAGTAGTCTAATAGGAAAGTCCTTTGTAATCTGCGGACGTCATTTATTATGGTTTTTTTAGTGAGCTTCGTTGGCCCTTTGCAATGTGACTTATTATTATTATTATTATTATTATTATCCGTAGTTCCACAAAATCCAAAATTATACCAATAGCCTAATAATACCAATGTCATAAACGCGAAAAGAAGACAACATAAATTTGTTTCAGATGAAAAATTACAAGAAATTTGATCCTCATCCCCAAAGTCGGCCTGGTAATTGGGGTGTATATTCAGATCTGCAATAAAATATGAGGGTTCGTATATAAGATGAATTCGTATTAAGATGGGGAGTGAAATAAGGGGGACCGAATTAGATATCATTGAAAGCAAAACATGTTTATTTTTAGAAATTAGTTTTAATACTTCATGGACACCCTGTGCATTTTATCTTACATTAACGCATTTATTCAAATTGTGCATACCTTTTTGCCTTACTGTTTAAAAATTACAAAGTTAAAGCGATGCTTTGCTATAAATCTTGTCTGTTTCTTTTCTGCAGTCTTGTTTTTGAGCATACGAGAATATATTTTCTCTCCTAATAAATTCATATTTCCAAATTTGCAGAAGCAAAACGCTTTCTTTGCAAATAAATATTTAATCCTTCAATAAATCACTCTCCGCTTGATGCTTTTAAAATCTCTGGGAAGTAATTAGAGCTACTTTGTTCGAAATTCTTTAAATTTCACTTTTGCCGTACTTTACGCTACTTTGAAGAGGCTTCTAATCAAAAGAAAAACGGTAATATTCTCCTTAAAATAATATTTCTAAAATTCAAAAAGCCTTTCTAAATTATGAGCCATTAGTTTTAGCAAACAAAGAGAGCCTAGCTTTAAAATTGAGTTATCTATTTTACTTTAGATAACTAAAACGCTTATTCATTATATATTTGTTTATTTATTTATTTTTATTTTTTTATTCTAGTCTTTTGCAAAAATTTATAATCGAAAGGGGAAAAAATATATTGAATATTTAGTTTATAAACTACTAAATCTCTAAAGGCATTGCCACAATATTTTATATAATCTAAGAATTTCCTTTATGAATCCATTATGCATGTAACTAAAGTAATAAAATATATGTTGCGTTAAAACAATGCTGAAACTTTACATGCTGAACTTATCTGGTTTAATTTGAATTTAAAATCCTAATTTTTCTTCTTTTGTGAATAAAACTATGATATTGTTCTGTGTTGTTATTACTTTTAATTCAAAAGCTGAGTATATAAATTTGAACAAATAGGCTTGTTTTTCAGAAATAAATCCTGTTTTTTCTGCACTGTTAGAATCTTCATTCAAAAATTATGGTAAAATAACAGTCTGTCCATCCAATTAACTGTTACGTTTACTGTAAAAAGCCGTTAACAATTAATATACATAGTTGCCAGCATTTTTGGCAACTTTAACTAAACTTTTTGGCAACTAAACTGACAAAATAACGATTGTTTGGAAGAAATAGTGGGAATATATTACTAAAAATGTGCTTGTATTTCAAACGAAATGTTTCTACTATGAAGTCTTTAAATTGATTCTAATGCGCATGAAAATATGTGTTGTCAGTACAAAAACAAACAGAAATGAACAAATAAACAAATAAAATTATAACAGNACTAAATAAAACTATAACTGTGAGAAAGTAAATAAAAAGTATGACTATAATCACTGTAAAGAAGGTTAACCTCAAATCGTTGCACTAAATTGATAGCAACTAAACAGCAAACTTTTTACTGCTGATTTAATGTGTTGCATGTGATATCTTTTGATCTTTATTTAACTTTAATAATATAACAAATAATTTTGACCAAAAATGATCTTTGTTCAAGCTTGTACCACTGACCCCCATGTAAATATTTAAAATGTTTCTAATTTGCATTAATTTTATTTTTTCTTCCGATTTCTTTCTGTCATTTACATTTGCATAGAAGTAAATAGTTTTCTTTCTTTTCAGGCATGAGCGCATAATAAATATGGATGAAAATTCAAGCGTAATTTTACTTGATGACTAAAGGCTTAGGTAAATATTTTTATGTATTTATATTTTATTATATTTCGATACAAAAATGTAAACGTTAAAAGTTTTTGAAAAATAAAATTTTATTTTATTTAAGAATTAAAAAGAATATTTTTACTACTCAAAATCAAAATTTTTGAAATGTCTGTTGTCATAATAATTATATTTACTTTGCCCATAACACGTGTATTCTGTTAAATTATTTCTTAGAGTAATTGTTTCCAATATATTTCATAAATGGAACACTAAATGATCGACTTTCTTTTAGCAAGACCCCTAGAGTTTATAATTGAAAATCACGAGAAACTGAGAGCATATTAACCAACGAAAAACTATGAATTATTTTAAAAATATTTCACACGAAAGATAGAATTTTTTCATTGTATCGTTTTACCAATGCAGTGTTGGAATGAACATTCTAAAATTATGGTCAAATCCAGTTAATCTGTTAAAGTTTACAGTAAAGAACATATTTAATCCTTACGGTTTTGCAACCATTTTCAACTAGTTTGTTTAAAACGTCATAAAAACAAAACTAAACGTTCTTTTTAATGATTTTTACAACTATCATGGTTTTATGACAGCATCGGTTTTATAAGAGATGTTATACACAGAGAACTCTCCATGTATTGAAGGAAATGGAAATAATACTGTGGTGTCCACGCCGGGACTTGAACCCCCGCCCTGACGGTCATGAGATAGAGGGATTAGCCCTCTCGGTTAGGATAAGTGCCCATCCGCGCAAAATACTTCATTAAGTGGGGCCTATTTGGGTGAGATAAAATTCTGGTTGTTTAACCATATTATGAGAAACCAGATAATAAACGGTTTTCCTCACAGTTAATAGTTTGAATACCATGTTATATATGGGTATTTGAATGCTTTGTTTGAATATGGTAAAATAACAATTAAATCAATTGTTTTTCCGAGAAATTTGTAATAGTGAATTAGTCATAAAATAATGCTTCATCAGAGGTCTGTTTAGAAGAAATTTGGGTCTGTTAACGGACCCTTCACAAAATAACTTGTCATAGAAACGGACCTTTCACAAAATATTTTAACTTAAAAAACGGACCCTTCACAAAATGATTTTTCTTTTAATCGGACCCTTCACAAAATGATTTTTTTTTCAATCGGACCCTTCACAAATTTGTTTCTCTTCATTATTGTTTTGTGAATTGAATAAACCCTTTTACAGGGCAGAAAACAAGAAAGATGGATATAAACGAATTAAGTTTTGTCTTCGGCAGACGATTCATCCGTTATCCGTTCGAAATGAATATTCTGCGTTCAGCAGTATAAGCTAAACTAATTATTTGTATGTTGCATCTCTAATTTAGAAGCAGCAATTATTATTTTTTTTTATTATAATTTTACAGTGCTGAGCATAATCATCTATCTATTCACAATTTAAAAACTCCTGGAAAAAGTTTTTTGCAATAACTGGACCCTATTTGCACAAATTCATAAAAGCAGGACCCTGGTTGAAAGAATGTGAGTAATTTCTTCACAATTTCACAAAAACCGGATCTTTCTCTGGACAGACCCCTCGATAGTAAAATTCACAAATCTGTATTACTTTAGAATCCCGCGATTTTCTTGCAAATTTTCTAATTAAAGTGCTTATTTAGGATACGTCTGAGATATTCAGCCTGGTAACAAAAGTACCTTCACAAAATTATGCACATATTTACAAATTCTTACCGATATAAACTGGCCCGCACCGGAAGATCGGCATTATCTCCCCTCCGCTTAAAATTGTGAAATCCCCCCCCCCCAGGTTGGGAACCACTTGTCTGTTATAAATTCATTAAAAACCGTGCACAATTTATAATACTCGGTTTTGATATAAATGATTGAATTATTTTACGGTACCAAATGTACTTCCAAATACTGATGATAGCATTCTTTGAGAATGAGTGAAATGATGAAAAAATAATTCTTTTTAGAAAGTCGCACTTCTTTTAGGGAATTAAAAGATCTTTTCTGTGAGAAGGAAGACGTCTTTAATACCTTCTTAGATAGAAAAAAAAAGTTTTAAGAGAAGAAATGCTGACACGAGGATTTCTAGTTTGTTATTAAGTTCTCATGTTACGACTTAACGCTTAATTAAACATTTGTGTTTTAAGGATTTTAATTAATTAATTTCTTTCCACTTGTCACTTAAGAGAGAGAAATGGATCTAAATTTCTGGTTTTTACATTTCTATTTTTATGTATAGTTTATATTGTAAGTAATTAATGTTAATAACTGGGAAATTAAGAAAAACATTAAAGTATCGTTTTAGAGTATTTTTTGTAAGTTTCTAAACTGTAACATTGTTATGTATTTATTATTACATTACATTATTATGTTTTAATTTGACATGCGGGTAAAAATATAAAATTTGGAGAGTCAAAATTATTTAATAAATAATAGTATTAATCAATAAAAGTAAGAAAAATAAAAAATGAAATTGAGGGGACGTTTTGGTAGATATTTCATTATTTTTTATAGAAAAATCTAAATTGTGGTCTTTTGCACATCAAATTAATTCCCCCCCCCCCCTTGAATGTAATTTTGTCAAAAAACGTTTTTCTTTGTTGTTTTAATTTTATCAAAAAATCCGGTTCTCTAAATCTTCGAATAGTTAGTTATCACATTTAAATATTCTAAAAATTTTATATTTTTTCTGAAAATCTTTTAAATATATCCATAGTAGCTGAGGCGAACAATTTTATAACCTTTAAGATGAAGGCTATTATTATTCTATAATATTTTAGCGTGAACAAAAATCCATTTATTATTATAATTTTTTTTCTTACCAATTTTACATCTGCATCAGCTTTTCTCACACGTCCGTATATAATAGAATAAGAAACCCTTTTTTCTAAGCATGTTTCAGAACATTTTGATCAGAATAATAAAAAGATAAAATTTACCGGAAAAAAGAAGCATTTTTTAATATGGAATCTTACACACAATGATCGCAACTATTAGCATTGCTATTACTTTCGAAATAAGACTTTTACTAAAAATTTCGTCTTTTGAACTTGGTTTTGTATATAAGTTATATCCTTTACACATAATCGATTTAATATTAAAAATATTCGAAATAAAATAGAACAAAACCACCCAGTTCACAATCGTGCTTCTTTTTAAACTTAAAAACAACTCTTTCTTTTTCCCACAATGTCTTTTTCTGACCATTCCCAAATACCGGATAACCTGTGTTTTTGGCTCCTATCTCACCTTCGGACTACAATCTACATTTAGGTACCAGTCTCACGTACCGCTGGCAATAATGGTGGCAATTATACAAAGATATGCCGCAGTTCGAAAATAAATTAATGTGCATACTAAAAGCCCTCGCGGCTCTTTTAGCCCCTATTCTGTTGCTCCAGCGATTAAATTACAGATCCGAGAGAACGGCCAACCATTCCTGGTGCATTAAAGCAGCAGCAGCAGCGAAACACAGAGCCGTACTTAACGATTCCATGCTGTATTTTGACGCAGAAACCGTGCGAACACATGAACCGCTGTCTTCAGTTTATGTCTGTTCCGTTGGCGTTTTAAGCTTCCGAAAAGGCCGATCGCTGGCGTATTTTCATTATTCATTAAAGGGTGTGTGAGCGATAAGGGTGTCGATGGATTGAGCCCTTTTATTAATCAAATTGTTAGAAGAATTCCCTTTTCCGTGAGGGTTAATTTATTGGGTATATATTTAGTTAAGACTGTTGCTTTTATGTCTTTGACGTTGCTATTTGCTTTGTCATTTTTGGAACTCGGTAATTCAACTTTGAAAATTATTTTTCTTTCGAATTAGTTGTGTTATTTTATAATTACATGAAATATTATTAATGGTAGTAAATTAATGTTTGAGCATTGTAAGAGCATAAAAGCTTCTTTAATCTGTTAAAAAGCTATTAAAATCTATAGTGGAATAATGAAGAAATAAGAATTAAAAACATCAAAACTTGTTTTTTTTTTTATTATTTTTTTTACAGGAAATTGAAACGACTTGAAAGTCAATTTATCGCAAAAGCACTTTCCAATTTTAATTGGCTATGAAATGGTTTTAATTCTGCCCTCTATAATGATTTGTCAAATTTTAATAAGTTTTTTTTCCTCGCTTTAATATTAATTGATGATCCTTAGTGTTAAATTTATATTTTTATGGTTTTATTTTTTGGCAAGCATTCTAAATATTATTCAGGTATATTAAATTATTATTCATGTATATTCATATATTATTCATGTACTTTCATTATAGTATTCATGTATATTAAAGTGTTCGTAGAAAGAAATCGGATTTTTTTAAATTTATTGTTTCTTATTTAAAGAACTCATTTACGCCAAGCAATAATAGGAAAGCAAAATAATGAGTTAATTTGAATGTTTTCAATTAAGATTAGCGATGCGACATGCTTAAACTTTAGTTTACTCAAAATTTGTATCTGTAATTCATTGTTTTTTCCCCAAAACAATTGCCTAAATTGCATTAAAATTAACTCCCATTTCAAACAGTTCAAAAACACGCTGGCGGAGGGAGAATGCTACGTGTTATTTTTGTTTTGAGTAAGGAGACTCAAAATTCCTCTTAACACTAACGGGCCATAATAGTAAGAATACAGAAGGAAAAATGCTGCAACGTTAATTCTTAATATCAATCTTAAATTTTTATTCATTTTTTGAAATATTTTGTTTTTAAGTTAATTATTCTACGGATATTAGTCTTATTGTTTAACTTATTTTATTCCAATACTATCATTTAAACTTATGTTCTATATAAAGGCGATGAATCGAATCACCATTAATATTTGCTGAGAAAAAAAAAAGAGATTTTATACTCCATCCCGTTCGATTAACTTCTTTCTTCCGTTTAAATAGATCTCTACTGCGCAAGCTCCAATTGGTAAATAATTACTTCGCGCATGCCCAATGTGCATCTATTTTAGTCGTTAGTAGGTCGGTGCAGCTCTCTATAGCATCGATAAGATTCCCTACCTTTTTTTTTTTTTTTTTTTTTTTTTTTTTTTTTTTTTTTNTTTTTTTTTTTTTTTTGGATTCACCGTGCCATTTGAAAGGCAAGTTTTTGCCAAATATTTTTAACTAAGTTTATTAATTAGCTTTAAAAATATTCTTACATTCTTTATTTTTGATATGGTGCATTTTTAACCATACCGTTAATTTATTGAAAATCCCACCTGAGCAATAATTTTATATTTTAATTCTGACCGTTTTTTTAGAGGGTTACATTTAAGTATAAAATAAAAAAAAATACTTAACAAGTGAACCTAACTATAAAATAATAATAATCTTTATACTGCAAGCATTTTACAATGCGGCGTAGGTTTTCAAGTTTAGATTTACAAATCAGCATTTTATGAAATGAAGAAGAAAAAAAAAGAATTCTTTATCTTTTCGCAAATTTGTAATAAATTCTATTTTTATAATTTTTAAAATAAAAGCATGGATTAAAAATAAAAGAAGGTTGAAAATATGCAGAAAAGAAGGAAAAAAAAGTTGCATCAAATTACATCTCCTACCTTCTTTTATTTGCTCTGTTATTTTCTAAAACGTATTGATTTTTTTTAACACAAAAGAGAAATTCATGAAGAAATTAATTCTTATTCCACAGCTTATTTAAATATTTGATTTGCGGTTTTAAATTATTCCTCATTATATTTTGATGTTTTAAAACTGATGATATCTACCGCAGCTTCTGTAAAAATTCGAAAGGTAAATATGTTTTTATACTCATCAACATTAATTTTAGAATTAAAAGCCCACGGAGTCTTAGAAATTTATCGTACATTTGCGTTGACTTAAAAGTTATGAATTATTAATTACCATTTCAAGTTCGCTGATTTGTTAAGGAGACTTAATTTTCTACCTTCATCTATACCGTTATATTCTCGCATTCAGGATAACCATATTAATAGTTATCGATTCTCCGATATCTTGAGGAAATCCTTTACATAACCGTGCTTTTAAATTTCATTAAATCGCGATATTTATCTAGTCTGTTGTACGTATTGAATTTAATTAAAAATAGCTTCTTAAAGTCAGTTAAGGGATTGTTACATTCTTATTGGTCTGAAATTTATATTAATTCCTTTTATTTTTCGCAAATCTTTCTACTTGGTAATATAAAATTGCTAATATAAATTATTCTTTTGTGTGGTGTGTAATTTACGTAATATGTGGCATATCTGCATTTAGCAGAGCTGAGCAAATTATAGATTATTGTTTAATTAATAAGCTTCTTTACGTATCGATATTTGGTTAAATATTTGTATAAAGTTTTTAGTATAACTTAATTTAAAGCGTTCGTAGATGAGGAAGATATCTGTTGTTACTTATTGCACTTTTTTATTTTATTTTATAACCGTCGTTGAACAGCCGACCCAATTTTTGGGTTTACTGCTACCAATGTTCAACTCCGTAGCCTTGTAATTTTGAACACAATCCAAAAGACAAGGGAACTCCTGGATCAAGTATTGGGAGAAATTTGCCTTCGTGGCAGACTTTCTGATGGAGCTAACGAGCATTTGCGTTACATGGAGAGGAAGATCACGAGAGCCTCCCCCGGTTAGCCTGACGGCAAGGGGACTCTAACCTATGATCCTTCTACCACTGAGGATATTTCACGTCAGCACTGTGGTTGCTGCAAGCCGGATGCGAAATTCGTACCGACCAGTCATCGCCGGGATCGAACCCGGTTCACCTCATTAGAAGGCGAACGCTCTATCCCTTGAGCCATCGAGACTCTACTTATGCTACTTTACCAGCAAGTCTAGCTGAAATCAAGCGAATTTTTTAGGCAGAGAATGCATTTCTTGTTTTTTTTTTCAGTGACGTCATCTATAGCCAAGAATACGACTTCAAGCCACACACGTCACAGCCCGTTTTACAAGGAGGACCTAATCATACTTCATTCATTCATCTACAAATCGTAATTTTGACCTGAACCAGAGAACGATCAACCGCAAATTCTGTACCCACAGTATTGTTATGGGAACTTGCAGGACTTTGTGACCCCGACAGATTTATCGTGTAACAGTCACCATTTAATACACGAGGATTCTTCTGCCGACGGGATTCGAAGTCACGTTTTCACGAGCTCGACGTCCTACCAACCAAGCTCTCCCGGCCCGTGCACGAAATCTAAATTCGTTCATCTAATGCCATTTCCTAAATAGCGAGAAGGATTTATTAATTTATTGCGAGGATGATTGTTAAATAATATAAGATTTTGCTTCTTTCTCTTTGTATGTGAATCCCAACTATTTTTTAAAGTAAGCACTGGTTCCAAGATCCCATCACTAATTTTTATTTTTAAATCATTAGGCTCAGTTTTAAAAATGCGAGTTTACGCTTTTTAATTCCGTAACAACGTCTAAGCCTAGCACAATTAATCCAATTTCGGCTGGTGTTATTAACATTTATAGTCAACACAAATGTTTTGTAACTGTAAAAAATTCCTGATCAAATAACGTCACAAAATACCGACATTTTGTTTCATTGCATCATCCGTAAAATCTGTTTCACCTTAAAAGGTTATACCGTAATTTTTTACTGTAATATATATTATAAATAGACTGATTCTGTGATTCTACGGTTATAATTAAATTACCTTAAAATCATTGAATCACTTTAGTTAAATAAATATTAGTGTAAAAATTACGGTATATCATATTTTTTGTTCCGTTACATGTTCCGGTAAAAATGAATTTTACGATAAAAAGTACCAGCGCTCAGAGTGCCGGTACTTTTAACCGTAATTTGATCTAGAATTTTTTATAGTATATTTGAGAATTCTCTCTTTGCCTGCTATTTTGTAAATGCTCTCTTTACTTAGAATTCTTATCAGAAATTGATGTAAATGAGTACACATTGGGGATCGCAAAATAAATTTGAAGCAAGGAAAAAACCTTAAAAATGAGATGAATTAATAACGAAAAAGGAAATTTTGAATATCATCAAAACAGATTTGATTGCTAGAGGAAAGCTCTTTATTATCTTTATCAGCACGAAATCAAAATTCGATTGAGTGCATAAATATGATTTTTATTTTTTTATCTGAATGAAAATGTTAATCATTATTTTTTTTAATAAATTTAATTTTAAGCAGGGTGCGTAGCGTTTTTAAAAAGTTCTTTTTTTGTATTTGGTTTTTTAAGAGCCTTTAAAGGGTGCTCTTTTCATTGTGCACTTTTAAAAAGTGTTTAATTTCCGCTTTTCTTCACAATAAGATTTTTTTCTTTACCATGTCGATTTTGCCTCGAATTACGGAAAAAGCTTGGTTTTCTTATAGCTACTTTCAACATTTTTTCAGTCAGTTCAATTCCAATCCATTTTGGCGTATCTTAGGTCTGTAGAATAAAGAAAAATGATAATCAGTTTACATGCTTGAAGAAATACTTGTGGGTCCGCATGTGCTTATACTGAGCCGGATGGATTCCATGGAAAGGATTCTTGCACTCTCATGTGCAAATCAGCTGCGTTTTGCAAGGGAGTGTCGAATTTTGGCTTCATTTTCCGCTCTTTAAAGTCGAATCGAAAAATGTAGCTTTTTAATGATCATGGGAACCAACTGAATGTTGCCAAATTTTACGTGGCCCCCATTTAAAACTAAAAAATACAAATGATAACTTTTTTAAATTTACAGTTTAAACTAATTATAATTTTGAATTAAAATTCTTTTTTTTTACAGAACCAAATAAGGTAATTATAATTTTAAAAGATAAAATGAGTGACTAAATATTGAATATTTTTAAAATTCTACATTAGTTGTTTTATGGAGGCTTATATTATTAAAGATTGAGTTCTTTGTCAGAAACTAGCTATTTTATCATGATCACGTAAAGTTTTTAAAAATGCATTTTGTTAATAAACTCTCAACAAGAGAAGAGATTCAACTGCTTAAAAATTGCTTGTTAAAAAATTTGTCTGCATGCCCTATTATATTCTTTGTTGTTTTAATTAATTTTTATTTTTCTATAATCTATTACTTTTGTTCTGGTAAGAAAAATAATCGCTAGAAAAAGCATTATTTTTAAAATTTATTTTCAACCATTTAACTATATTAGGGTAACCTAATATCAAGGTAAAATCCTAAACTATATTAGGATTTTTTAATAAATGCCATTTTTAAGTTTCTTATTTTTATTTTTATGAGTTTAAAATAAGTTAGATTTATGTAATAATCATTGTTTTTTCAACAAACCTTTTCAGTTTTTTACTCGTATGCCTAATTAGGGAAATAATTTATTGCTAGAGATTTGGATTAATAGTTGATATATATTAACTTAATAGGGTACATATTTCTTCGTTATATTTTTTTGTTTGTTCATTCTTATATGATTTTTAAGGTTATTTGGCTTTTCTCCAATATTAATCAAGTCTATTTATTTCATAGCAAATTTCTTCTCATAAACTTTCAATTCAATTATTTAATTTTTTCATAGTTGTAATCGCTTATGCGACTGGATTTTTGTCCGTGTCTCATTTATTTACAACATTAATAATTTACTCTTACTCTTTTGTCAGTTCTCCTGCATTTTTATCAAGATTAAATAGAATTGATTTATTCGAGATACCACTGAGCAATTACGAAATAAAGCATGATTTTCCTATTCCACCATTTTTTGTTTCAATTATTATTTTTCGTATATTTAATATTTTTAGCCAGACTCTTTTTGTTTAGGGATTTGTAAATCATTGTTTCATGAACTATTGTTCGTTAACAACTTTAGGTGCTAAACAAAAGCGCATTTCCTATTTTCTAAATGTAAAGTAAACATGAAATAAGTGATCCTCATCCATTATCATTTCTATTTGAAGTAAAAATAAATAACAGCATTTTAGTCGAAATGCATGTTAATTGTATTATAGCAATCACTCTTTATAGTTCTATACTTCCTTTACTTTTTCTTAAAATTATTTATTCACATTTAGTTTTAATTAGCTATTGAAGACAAAAAAAAATTAGAACTTAAGATTTATAAATAAGACAAGGGTGGATTACAAGGAATTTAATTAAAAGGAAATATAATTCAGAGGCGAGAAGATATTAGAAAAAAAAATATTTTAATAATAAAAAAACAAATACGGCAATAATTTACAAGCGAAGCGTTCTATATATTCTGTTTCCCCCCATCCTGTACTAATGTTACATCTGCAATGCGATATAATCATAATTATGTGAGCCTTACATAATCTTGATTGGAGCCTTGATGGCTCGTTGGATAGAGCGTTCGCCTTCCAAAAAGGTGAACCGGGTTCGAATCCCAGTCGATACGAATTCCGCATCCGACTTGCACCGACCACTGTGTTGACGTAAAATATCTTCAGTGGTAGACGGATCATGGGTTGGAGTCCCTTTGCTGTTAGGCCTACCACCTGAAGTTTTTGTAGTTATTCTCTCCTTGCGGGAACTAACCCACATGGAGTGTGCCCCTCTCTCAAATGCGGGTTAGTTCCGTCAAAAATTCCACCACGAAGGCAATTTTCTCTTAGCGCTTGATCCAGGAATTCCCTTGTCTTCTGGATTGGGTGCATAATTACTAGGTTGTGAAGTTGAACATTAGTAGTCGTAAGCCCAAAAATTGGGTCAGCTGTTCAACGACGGTTATAAAATAGAATAAAATAATCTTAATTGCACCGATTGTCAATACTGATTGAGCTACTGTTTGTCTTCGGCAGACTATTCTTCCATTATTCGTCCGAAATAAATAATCTGCGTTTAGCAGTTTAGACTAAATACCAAATATTTGTATGTTGCATCCTCTAATTTAGAAGCAGCAATTGCTGTTTATTTTTGAAAATTTTATTTTTTTTATTATAATTATTCAGTGCCGAGCATAATTTTGTACCTATTTACAATTTAAAAACTCCTTGAGAAAGTTTTTTGCAATAACCGGACCCTATTTGCACAAATTCATAAAAGCGGACCCTGTTTGAAAGAATGTGAGTAATTTTTTCACAATTTCACGAAAACCGGACCCTTCACAAAATGTCTGGACAGACCCCTGATAAAAATAAAATAAGCTGTACTGGCCGGAAATATTTTAAGTTGATTCCGTCCAAAAACTTTCTTTTAATTACATTGTTTGCACCTTATTAATAGCGAAATTTACCATAGAGTTACTCTTAATTACAGCGTAACGCTAACTTTAAATTCTATCCTTTAGTGACACTATTCAGGGGTCTGTCCAGACATTTTGTGTAAGGTCCGTTTTTCGTGAAATTGTGAAAAAATTACTCACATTCTTTCAACCAGGGTCCGCTTTTATGAATTTGTGCAAATAGGGTCCGTTATTGCAAAAAAAAACTTTTTCAAGAAGTTTTTAAATTGTGAAGACATACAAGATTATGCTCAACACTGCAAAATTACAATTTAAAAAATTAAATTTTAAAAAACAAACAACAATTGCAGCTTCTAAATTAGAGATGCAACATACAAATATTTGGTATTTAGCCTATACTGCTGAACGCAGAAAATTCATTTCGGACGAATAATGGAAGAATCATCTGCCGAAGACAAAACTTAATTCGTTTACATCCATCCTTCTTGTTTTCTGCCCTGGGAAGGGTTTATTCAATTAACAAAATAATAATGAAGATAAAATTTGTGAAGGGTTCGATTAAAAGAAAAATCATTTTGTGAAGGGTCCGTTTTTAAGTTAAAATATTTTGTGAAGGGTCCGTTTTTATGAAAAGATATTTTGTGAAGGGTCCGTTAACGGAGCCAAATTTCTTCTAAACAGACCCCTGCTATTATTTGCAGAGAAATTTTCGCGCATGTTCTGCAAAGCTCACATAGCGTTCATGTAAATCGTGAAGCTTTCAAAATTTCTCTAATATGACAGTGAATACGTTGCTTTGTTTTAAATCAATCTTATCTTTTATTGAGGTAAATAAAATATTATGAAGTTACTTTTGTTTCTTCACATCTTTTTTTTCACAAAATACTTATTTCGCGTAAAGCGCGTTGGCGAGAATTCTTTTAAATTGATTCCATTTGAAATGTTTCGGGTCCTGCAGAGGACTGATCTGATCGTTAAGACACGGTTCCCTGCAGATCACCGAAGTCAAGCATCACTGGCTACGGTCAGTGTGCGGGTGGGTGACCACTTGGATCAGTCTGCGTAAGGACCGAGTGTGTGCGGCATTTGTCCTTGATAAACTGTTCTACCGTAAAGGGCTCGACTTCGCGTGCATGTCGTCGGGCTACCGAAGCGGGGATGCCTTCCCCTCTGCAGAGGATCAAAATTGNAATTTCACGAAAACCGGACCCTTCACAAAATGCTTCGCGTGCAGGTCGTCGGGCTACCGAAGCGGGGATGCCTTCCCCTCTGCAGAGGATCAAAATTGTGATGGCATGTCTTCGGATCATCTTCAGGGATATTTCCCAGACCGTCGCCAATAGCCCATTGTGCAGCTTTACTGCGACGTAAATGATCTACAACTACAACAACTTGAAATGTTTCGGATAAATTCCCCTGATTGTTAATAATAATGACTGGTGATTACATTGCTCTATTTTTATTTATTTTTATTTTTTATATCTGAACATTATAATAAGGAAACAAAATATTAACTAGCTACTTTTATTTCTTGACCTTTATTTTCTCACAAAATGATTATTAAGCGAGGAACGCGTTTTTCTTCACAACAAGCTTTGATTTCATTCGAAATTTTTCTGATTTCTCCGTATTAATGACTAGTGAATACGTTGCTTTGTTTTTAATCAATTTGAATCTTTATACGGAAGTCAAAATAATATCTATCCACTTAATATTTATTTATTTATTGGCGTTTATATTCCCACAAAATGCGTGAAACCCCCGCTCATCTTCTCTACAAGCTTTGCTGGCAAGAATTATTTTAAATTGGTTCCATTCGAAAGTTTTTTTTTCTGATTGCCCCATAATAATGACTGGTGCTTTGTTTTTAATCAATGTGAACATATGTACGAAAAACAAAATAATAACTAGTTTCTTTTATTGTTTTCGGCGTTTATATTCTTACAAAATGCATATTACGGGAGAAACCCGTTTATCTTTTCAGCAAGCTAAGCTGGCGGGAATTATTTTAAATTGATTCTATCCGAAATCTTTCTCGTTCTGCTTGTACCTTTTTTTCTGCCTAAACGTGTGAGTAAATTGTTAGGAATAAAAAGTTGAAATTCGTATTGTTCGTCTCCAATGACTTTCCAGAAATGTTTACAAATGTGCCGG
The DNA here is from genome assembly GCF_043381705.1 of Parasteatoda tepidariorum. NCBI lineage: Eukaryota > Metazoa > Arthropoda > Arachnida > Araneae > Theridiidae > Parasteatoda > Parasteatoda tepidariorum. The sequence goes on from NC_092205.1 coordinate 51,208,645, forward strand.
AATTTCCAATTGAAGGCTAACACTCTCAGCCTTGTTATCTTTTCTAGTCAGACGTAAATGTTTTTTGTTTTTCTTTTTTTCTTATTCCGACCCTTTATTCTTTTATCCGATGAAGCGTTAGGGGACACGGGAGCCTATCTTCCACGGAATGCAAAAGTAAATAGTGGCATTAAAAGACAAGGTACTTAAAGTTAGAAAATAGTGGCCCTGTATCTGTATTGTTTGGGAACGTTCTTTTAAAGATTCGTTTTGTTTATAGAACGATTTTACGGTTGTTTTGTTCTATTTCCTTTTTTGAATTCTTAAGCTAATGCGGAAAATTGTTTTATTGACGTACAGTTTTTAAGATTTAAGAGGTCTTTCTAATATCGGATGAAAAAAATAGTTTGGTTTTTTGTTGATGAATTAATGTTTCGTTAGTTCTTTGTTTTAAGTTGTATGTTATTATGGGTGATATAATAAACTTTTTTATTGCTACCCTTATTTTTGCCAAGTCAGATAAATTTGCCATGTTTCTCACTGAGTTATTTGTTATGTAATTGAAGATGTAAGTCAGGGGTCTGTCCAGACATTTTGTGAAAGGTCTGTTTTTCGTGAAATTGTGAAAAAATTACTCACATTCTTTCAACCAGGGTCCGCTTTTATGAATTTGTGCAAATNATATAAGGAGCTCTTGAAAATTAATGGTTTGTCGTTTGTTGTTGAATTCCAAATAAAATAAACTTTAAGTTAGTTTGGTGCATTAGAAATAAGACTGGCTCCTTCCAAGCCCTGACCTTTCCCCTATATTGTAGCAAAATAAACGTCATAAATAAGAATTGTGAACGAATGGCTTGTGAAAATTATGCGTGTGTTATTTGTTTAGACTTTTTAAATCAAAATGTTGTTTAATAAACCTAATATGTTACGAACAACTAGTTAATCGGTAAAGCAATTCCTATCAAAGAGGTAGAAACATTTTCTAAGCTTATCTCAATTTTGATGTACCTCTAGTAGTAAAATAAATTGGGCCCTTATTGAACCAACATTCGTTAACCATATTCCGATATTCTTGACTCAATAAGGGTAAAAAAGGCCGATATTGGCCCTACATTATATTGCCTTAATATTTTATATTCATTATTCTGCCGATATCGGCCCTAAATAAAATGGTCCATTTCACCCGATATTTTACAGTCACTTTTAAACCAATATCGGTCTCATATAGAATTGTTATGGCCCTATATTAAAAGCCATTTTAGGATCAATATGCATGTTCGTATAGGACCTATATTGAACTGATTTTGAGTCCAACTGGGGCCAAAGTAAAATAGTTGCTAGGGATTTTAAGTATTTTTTTGAATAAATATATTAAAAGCGAAATAAAAATGGATTACGATTTTTCATTTGCATTTTAATTCATTATTTTCTTATTAGAATTTACCTGAACCTAAATTAATATAATTTTAATTGAAATTTGCATTGCGCTAATTTATCGCTGGCACATCAAGGCCTTCCTAATATCATTTGATAAACAACCATCTTATTCTCGCGTGTATCATCTCTCTTTATCATATTAAAACAAATTATTCCGTCGAAAACCTCGCGTGATGCGAAGCAATTACCATTCCTAACTGAAGCCAATATCACCACAAAATGAATCTTCTTTTGCAAGGAATGGGATTCTGATGCATCTAATTAACTCCTATCGTCTTCCCTAGTAAGCTCCAATTTCTCTCCCTCCTCCTTTACTATTTCACCAAAATATTCGTGTAATCGAAAACAATGCCACTAGAACGAAGTAGGTTGTATAACTATCTACAGGACAGGTTTCAAATTTTGAAAGAAAGAAAAAAGAAGAATAATTAAAACGCGTTTCTGATTAAAAGTGTTGTCCACTTCGTGAAGAGAAAGTCAGAAACAAAACGAGAGCTTGTTCGTTTTCCTGTACGCTAATCTTAAGTAGTTTCCATTGCATTTATTATTTCGAATTCGAATAATTCGCGTGGAATAATTAAGGATTTCGAACGTTTACATCCACCCTTTTGTTTTGTTAAATGAGAATTCTTAGTAGGTTTTCGTTTGCTGGCTTTTTCGCCTTTTTTAATTAAATTGTAAGTGCTAAGTGTGGAAAATTAAATCCGCTGGAGGGAAGGAAATTTTAGTAAGCTTTCACTTTTGAACAGTGCTCTTAATGTATTCCCCTACAAAGATGGATGATGTATTAACTTGGTTGATGTCCATATTTGCAGACTTTCGAATTTTATTAAATGTCAGTATAGGCAGTTAAATTTTTGGAATGTTATCGCTCTAAATGCCATTCCTCATGTAGTTCTTCATTCGTTCTCAGATTACTGAAACAATCTCTTAATGTACTGTATTTTGCAAGCTTATTTTATCAAATATTTTTTTAAGATTTATGCTTACTTTTTTAACATAGTATACGCTTTCTATTTGTTTATTTGTATGTAGTGGAACCTGTAAAAGTGACCACCTGGGTAAAGTGAACGCCTGAGTAAGGTGACCATTTTCTACAAGTTTTATTTCAAGAGTCCTTTTCAAAGAGTCTTCGTAAAGTGACCACCTCTATATAGTGACCATTTGACTTGGTCCCGAGGGTGGTCAATTTAGACAGGTTCCACTGTTTATTAATTTTTATTTATTTATTTTCTGTCGCCAATGACACATTAAAATAATGGCCTCTATAAGGCTTTGTTTTCTATTAGAAATACTGCTGGTAAAAATTTATTTAAATTTTTTTTCTTCTAATTATAACTTACTGTTTTTTCCCCTTAAAGATTCATCCGAGCGATGATTACGAAATTCTCCAGATTAATTTATAACAGTCCGTTTTAAAACATTTCTCTGCACAATATTGTAACAATTGTATTATAAAATTATTTTTTTTTAAAGATTCATCCGAGCAACGATTATGAAATTCTCCCGATTAATTTAAAACAGATCGTTTAAAAAAATTCATTGCACAATATTGTAATAATTGTATGATGAAGTTATCTTTTCTTAAAGATTCATCCGAGCAATGATTATGGAATTCTCTCGATTAATTAATAACAGTTCGTTTCAAATAATTTCTCTGCACAATATTGTAACAATCGTACAATGAAGTTATCTTTTTACAAAGATATGGCTCTACAATTTTTTTTTATTGAAAAGAAACATTCTAATTGCAATTTCTCTAATAGTAAAGTATCGAGGCATGATTTGACACTTTCTGACCAATCTGTATTAATTAATCTTTAATCTGTATGTTTTTTTTATTTATTAATTTTTTTTATTTAGTTCTTTAAATACTTAACTGAGATTTTATCCCATCTTCTTTTTATTTCATATGTTTTGAATTAAATTTAAACAACAAGCGTTTCTTGTGTATAATTTTTATCTATCTTCTAATTGCCAATGTAAATTTTGCTATAAAATATGTCTTTGGCTAATTCTATTTATAACAATAGTTTAAAAATTTATCTGGATTGGTATATTTATATTGGTAGCATTTATTAATTAATTTTTAATCTATTTCAATGTGCTTACTTTTTTTCCTATTTAATCATTTATATTGTTTATTGATTTTTCCATCTACCTTTTTTAAGCATAATTTTATGTTTCAAATTAAATTTAAACAGCATATATTTCTTGTGTTTAATTTCTTATTTACCTTAAATTTGGAATTTAAATTTTACTCTACATATCTTTGAGAAAGCTTTATTGTTACAATAATAATCTCTGCCTGGTGGCGTCTGTGTCGCAGGCAAATTTTGATATATGAAGATGGTGATGTATATTGACTCAGTAAATTCTGCTACGGTAGCATAAATAATTTAAATAAATTAATAAAATGGATTTAAATAAAATATTATAATGCAGAGAATGTGTAATGTTCACAATTACGAGGAAAAATTTTATATTTTGTGACAGAAATGCAGATCAAAACACCAATTTAAAAATCAAAATACTAAAACAGCATCACTCCCAGAAATGAAATTCTCACGTTTGACGACTAGTCACCAATTCTTGAACTATATTTTGTTAATTTTGAGAATTAACTCGTGACAAAATTGCGTGATTTGGTACGACACCGGAACTCTCAAATATATGCTGAAAATATTTTGTCAATCCTAAACCTCATCGTAGTGCATTGTTAGAGATTGTGAACTGAGATCAAAACAAGACGATCGAAAATATAAATGAAGTTTGTTATGGTGGTCATGGAGTTGGCCTCGTATTACAAAGATCCCGGGATCAAATCTCGCTTCGGGGTTGGATGTAATTTGTCTCTCTGTTACATTTGTCTTTCTTTTGTTATTAAGGTGACATTTACCCAGCTATATAGTGCCCACGATAAAATGATAGTTAGAAAAATTAAATACATTAGGCATTATAAGTTTTTTTTTTTGGGGGGGGGGGGGGGTATAGAATGACGAAATACTATTGACGTAGTATTTTTTTACTATTGACGAATTTGTTTCTCCGAAGATGAAATGATATTTATTTCGTCACTTTGACGGAATGTTGACTTGAAGCATATACCTGGAAACGGTTTCGTCAAAAACGAAGAAAGTTTTGTGAAATTTGTGTATCCATTGTTTATAGTGATACTATCCATTTACATCGATTGATCACTAATAATTTATTTTATGGTGGTCTGAGTAAGTTTTAGCGGTCTAAGCTCAACAGACCGTCGCTAATTTAGAGCCTCCGTATAATATAGTAAAAATACTGCTATTAAAGGTTGTGTGAATAGAATTTAGACATTTTAAATACTTCACGTTCAATTTTAATGAGCAGGCTTTAAAAAAATATATGTATAGAATTTCTGTCCAAAATAATTCTATTGTCTTTAAATATTCTTTTTCATTCTTTTAATCTAGCGATAAAAAGAGAGAAATGTGATTTTTACAAATGAACTTAGTGATTTTATCTTGTTTTCCAGATTCCTCCAGGCGGCTAAAAAACAGAAAAGGAAAAGCAAAAAAAAGTTCGTTTGATGCAATTAGCTTATGTTTCAAATTTAGGCCCTAACCAAATGAGCTTACGCTTGCTGACTTGTTTAGATGTAATGCGATTAGCGATACTATTACTTTCTGTTCTTCGGAATTAAATAAATTTCTGTAACGTATTTCTTCGAAAGAGCCTTAAAGTTCCCGTCATCCCACCCCTCTTTAATTATCCCACCTACGAATGAGATTAACAAAGGCACTTAATTATTCAGTCTTATAGAATATCTCAGTTGAATTTATATAGGGTATATTCAAAGTGGAGTTGTTTCCTTAAATTTATCTGTTTAGCTAAATAATGAATGGAATATATAAGCGAAGGGAAGGTTGCATGAAAATGTTCTATTTGTGTTGTGTCTTGTTTATTTCCTTTGTTAAGATTTGCCAGGACGTTGTATCTTTCTTGAATCTTGCCAAAGTCTTTTCTACCCAATGTGAATCGCATTGTAATTTTAATGCAAGTTAAGCAGTGCATAATTGAAAGTTTTTGGTTGATTTAATAAGTGGTTGTGGGACAAATAGTGTTGTTAGTAGTTTTATGTTCTGTAATTCTTGATAATTGGGTGGCAAAAAAATCTTTATCAGATTGAAAAATTTAGCAAATAAAAAAATATTAATTTTTCGAATTAGTTTCTGTTCCTGAGCATTAGTTGATTTATAAATTATTGAAAATGGGGGAAAATGTCCTTCTTTATCTTGGTGCTGTTTTTATTTTTAAACCTCTGCAACACTATGCCATTGATATGAAGCAATGTAATTCAAGATATTTAGGTGTTTCGTAATGATTTCTGAATACTAAAATTTCACAGACTCTCAGACATAAAACTCGTAACTTTTGACGATTTAGCAATCTTTGAGTTGTATTTCGTTAATTTTGAAAATCATTTCGTCCCGAAATCGCGTGATTTGTGACGAAATGCGAAATCTCAAATGTGACTAAAACGTTTCCTCAACTCGAAACCTCATCGTAGTGCATCGTATATGAGAGATTGTAAACTAATGCTTCCTTAATTCGTTTTAATGTTCTGAAATTAATGTTCTAAAATGTTTCCTCAATTCGAAACCTCNTATTATAAATTATTGAAACTGGGGAAAATGTCATTATCTTCTTTATCTTGGTGCTGTTTTAATTTTTAAACCACTGCAACACTATGCCATTGATATGAAGCAATGTGATTCAAGATATTTAGGCGTTTCGTAATGGTTTTTGAATACTAGAATTTCACACACTCTTAGAAATAAAATTCGTAACTTTTGACTATTTAGCAATCTTTAAGTTGTATTTCGTTAATGTTGAAAATCTTTTCGTCCCGAAATCGCGCGGTTTGTGACGAAATCTCAAATATATGACTGAAATGTTTCCTCAACTCGAAACCTCATCGTAGTGCATCGTATATGAGAGATTGTAAACTAATGCTTCCTTAATTCGTTTTAATGTTCTGAAATTAATGTTCTAAAATGTTTCCTCACTTCGAAACCTCATCGTAGTGCATCGCATACGAGTGACGAAACTAGAATAAAGGCTAGGCAAGCGAAAGTAAAAGGTCGCAATAAGGTGACCAGCCTCTGTCATGGTCAATGAGTTGGCCTCAAACCAGGAAGATTCTGCTTTCGAATTCCGCTTCGGACATGGGTATAATTCATCTCTCTGTTCTATCGGTCCTTCTTGTGATATTGGGGCGACACTGATCCATCTATATAATGACCACGATTACGTAATTATTAGAAAAGTTCGATACATTAGGCGCTACGAGATTTCTTCTATAGAAAAAAAAAAGAATGATGATAATTTTTTTTTATTGTTTTGACTAAATTCGTTACTTTAAAGAAGTGACGATAATTATTTTGTCACTTAGTCGAAATTTTTGCTCGGAACATGTACCAGGAGATGGTTTTCTCAAAAAGAAGAAAGTTTCGTATCCATTTTTTACAATGCATCTTCCTTCACGATGTGCTGACTTGAAACGTTTTGAACGCGCTTCAAAAACCTGTACCGAAAGTGTTTAAAAACACAAAAGCTTTCCGTGAAGATAAGGTTTTTGGCTGTAAATGCTAGAAATTCACGTGCCTGCTATCAAGGGCTGCTAGCGTAAAACGTTTTAAAGGATCTCGAGTAAAGGTGTTGTAAGGCACGCGTAAACACAAAGCATTTAAAACAGTAAAGCTTTTCATGATTTTAGGCTTTGAATACTAAAAATTTACACCTGTCTTCGAGGATTGCTAGTTTTATACATTTTGAACGGTTTTCAAGAGCTTGTTAGATGACAAAATAAACACAAATAATTAACACTATAGTTTTCCTTTAAGACTTTTGGCTGTGAATATACTAGAACACAATGCTATGCACATGTTAAACAAGCTAAGTTCATGTGCTATTTTGGTTACATAAGTTTTAAAAAGTGCGCTTATAATACTTTTTAAAACGCTTTAAACTTAAAAAAATGATTTTAAATTTTTGCAAAAACGTTTGGATTAATTATTATTTAATTATTGTAAAATTGTTAAAACAGGGGAGGCCCCAGTTGGTTAAGTCAGGGAATTCGGTCAATCTGGAAAAATCAGGAAATTAAATTGAAATATTTAAGAAATCTGGGATACGAAATAATTTGAATTTCATGTAACTAAAAGTTCAATATTTTTTCCGAAAAAATTTGTACAAATTTTGAAAGAGATTCAAATCGATATATTATATACCAATCGATATGTATTAAATATTTGTTAACTTATTAATGCATCAAAATATGCAAAATCATGCAAATTATAAGAAAAATAAATAAACAAATAAATATTGCTTTACCAAAATTAAAATTACTAGTCTTCGGTGTTAAGAAAACAGTACTTCTGTCTGAAAGTTATTCTTACCTTTGTTAACCTACCTTTAATACCCATAAGCTAATCAAAATTTATCCTGTTATATAAATGGCAGCAGCATAACATAAAATGCAGGTGTCATCCAATATTTCGTTACTGATATCGACCTGAAACGTTTACATTTTTTTTCTTTCAGAATTTTATAAAAAAGTAGAAATAAGGAAGAGCCAAAAAAATTTATAATAAAACTTCTATCATCCATCACAAAAATCAGCAATTTTCGATAAACTGGAGCAAACTAGAAGTGTTTCTGGCAACCCTCTGAGAAGGATAATGGTCGGCAAAAATTCTGTGTTCAAACGTCAGATAGTTAAAAGAAATCATGTGCTCGAAAGTTTTTAAATTTCAAACATTCCCTTTTAATGCTTTTTTAAATTGCGAGAAATATTTTTCTTTCTTTCTGTTTGAAGTTTTCAAAGATGTCAAATTATTTTTTGTAATATCCATTTTCGTCGTCTAAAAACTTAGAATTCTACTTGGTTTTTGCATCGAAGTATTTGTGGTTTGAAATGTTATATGTTTTCGCGTGCTTTTCTAAACCTTTTCCAATCTCTTTCAAGCTGGACGAAATGGAAGAAAATAAAAGTCCATACAAATGTTTTGAACCATTAAATTGAAACAAATTTTAAAAAAAATCTTTATATCGTAGTACTAACGAGTCAGTTTGAGTATTCATACTTTAGAGTATTTGATTAAAAAATTGATTTGCTTTTTGTAATTGCGAGCTTAACAACTAGTCCATTTTAATAACTTATCATATAAACTAATGCTTCTTACGCATGAGGGTGCTAATAATTAATATGAACGGAAAACTGGTACATTTTAACTTTTTACCATGCAATTCTTTACATTTTTTTTTTGAACATGATGACATAATAGTACCTCCAGTCAACTTGAATAGAAAATTGGTTCATTTTAACACCCTCCCATGTAAACTAATTCTTCTTAAACATGATGACATATCATTAAACTAAACGAAAAGCTAGTTTATTTTAACACCTTAATGATGTTACGAGTTTATGTTGACGCTTTATTGATGTTTTATTATTCAATTTTGAGCCAATTTGCTGATTTATAAAACCTCACTTCACGCAGTTTAAGATTTAACAAAATAAATATTTTAAATGCATAAAAAATTATTCCATTCCATTTATATGAATTAACATTTGCTTTGTGTTTCTGAACTGGAAACTGGGAAATAAATAATTATTATTCAATTTTGTGCCACTGTGCTTTTTTATAAAACCTCACTTCATACAGTTTAAGATTTAGCAAAATAAATATTTTAAATGCATAAAAAATTATTTCGTTCAATTTATATGAATTAACATTTGCTTTGTGTTTCTGAACTGGAAACAGAGAAATAAATCAATCGATTACCTTTTCAAAGCGCTGTCTGCAGAAAAAAAACAAAGCTTCCAATTATTATTGATTGCTTAAAATATCGGTAAAAGGATCATTTAACATCATAAATAGAGTTACTGCGCATGCCCTGTTACTGATAGCTTCAACTGTTTTCCTTTTTCAACACGGGATAAAGTCATCTTATCCCATTTCCCGTTTTACTCACCATTAACCATCTCTCCAGTGAACCGTAATTTCTGCGTCATAGAACGTTGTGCTATAGAAAAAAAAAAGCAGAAGAATGATTTGTTTTGTTTGAGAGCAGAACAATTGTCACACTTGCGACCAATTTTTCAAGCAACCTTAACAATGCTTCCTCATTGTAGAATTCGATCCTTAAAATACAAAGCTATTTTTTTTTTAGAAAAAGCAAATTAGTTTTAACGGACTTTTGAACAATTGAAGTAACTTATAACCAAAGTAGTATGTCTTGGAAAGAATTTTATTACTTGAAAATTTTAACTGTTAAGTCGAAAAGTTTGTTAATATTTTTTTAATTTTATTTGGAATTATTAACTTATTGATTGCTTCACTCATATTTCATGAAACAACTTTCGTTCAACTCAACTTTTTGATAAATAAATAAATACAAATTATGTGTTTTTATTAGGTGGTATATTATAATAACTCTTTTACAAGAGATTTAAATATTGAATAGTCATCGCTTGATTCGCAAAAAACGTTGTTTTAAAGAACAAGTCATAGTAAAAGAATCCCATGCTGCTGATGTGCCTTCTATGTGTGCTGAAGTTTCATCCTCTATTTCTGGTTGTTTGTTGCTGTTGTCGTAGGCCATTAAGGCAAGGGGTGAGATTCTTGTTTTCCTGTGGCGTTATCTATCACCAATAACTTCATCTGCCACACCCGTTTCTAGGACGCACCCATTCTTACCATTCCTCCACAGATCGTATTTTTGACCTGAACCAGAGAAAGATCGATCTCCAATTCGGTACCCCCAGAGATACAATTTGTTATGGGAACATGGAGGAATTAATGACCAGACAGATTTAACATGCACCTGTCACCATTTACTACACGGGTAATCTTCGGCTGGCTGGATTCGAAGTCCCATTCTCACGAACGAGAGTCCAGTGCCCTGCCAATCAAGCTATCCCTACCTTCTATTCCTGGTGCCTGTGATATTTCCGAGTTGGAATGTTCAATAGTAATGCTCCAAAAAGATTAAAACAATCGATTTCTTGTGCCAGGAATAATGTTTAATTCTCAATCTGTACACCAGGTGACAGTACCAGACTATTTGTATTGTGTTTAACGATAGTTAGTTTAATACCAACTAGATGTCAGCACTCATCAAATATGTACGTTAAAAATTAACCCAAAAGTTAAAAATAAATACATGTATTGTATATACACTTAGTTTAGACATATTTATTACTCTTTTCTTCAAATTATACGACCATAAAGGTGGTAAAAATTCTTTAATGATTACACTGTAAGAAAAAATAAATTTTATCGTGAATCATAATACCAGAACTTTGTTCAATTACATCGGGTAAACATTGATAAAGTTTTAAAATGAATTGATTACCCGATTATGTTAAACAATTGCAAAATACAATCAAATTTTAGATTTTTGATTTTTTTTTGGATAACAACATGGTTCTATAATTTGGGATAACAACTTTGACACCATAATTAAGATTGTACCATAATATGGTTCAAGAACCTACAATTTTTTTTCTTTCTACAATGTACTAAGGATGGTATTTTAACGTAAATATGGTTACCTAATAGTATATAAATAATTTTTTTTGGGAGAATTTTATGTAATGAAATAAATTTTTTATTAAACTTTCTGTCTGAAATTAAATAATAGACTTTATGGAATAGAAGGCCAAGGAACTCCGTTTAGATGCTAATTAGTGTAGTGTCGCCCCCAAGCTTTTCAAGTCTTAAAAGCCATTAAATGATCTAAAATTACTTATGTTTAACATTGAATAACAAAATTTTAGAATACCATTCAGAATAATGATCTTCATTTCTAGTAAATATAAGAAAGCTTATTAACAAATGCATTTCAAAACTAAACATAAAATGCAATCAAAAATATTTTCTAAGAAATAACCGGTAGTTTTTATTTTTATTTTTAAATTCATATTTAATTATCTTATTTTTATGTTGATTTGCTAAAAGGATTTCTTTTCGCGACGTGTTATTTTCAATAATAGTTCGAATCCAAATAAATTTAACTTGATTTTAACGTATTGTTATTCACAGGCGTTATAATAAATTATTGCTTATTGTATTTATTGCTTTTTGAATAAAACATCAAATGAAATTCTTCAAATTTTTCCAAAGACATTATCTTTCTGTCATAAGGGAGTAATGTTAAAGGATGATTTATTATTGCGTTATACTCTTCTGAATATATATATATATATATATATATTATTTCAAACAAGGAATTTTTTTAAATATTCATTTTGTTTAATACGTAAATTTGCAAAAACGTGTACACGAGAGATAATTCTTTTAAAGTTAATTTTCGATAAATCTAGGATACTCAAAAGATTCATGTGACTCGGTGCTCGAGATTTGTCTGTTTATCAGCAATAATATGCTTTTTTTTTTCTTCTTTTGAAAACATAATGAAATCCTACGTTATACTTTCTGGAAGAATTTTATAGCTCCTTATATTTTATCTATTCGTTGAGTGAATGAAACCTAATAAGTTCTTTCACTTCTTTCAATTCCTATACCTGATTTTTTTCCCTTACTTTTATCTGATATATCTATTTTTTGCCCATTGGACGTTTTTTTTATTCTGTTTGCAAAAGATTCTCTAAAGGAAACCGTTGGATTATTTCCCCTCTGCAACCCTTTGAATGAGAAATCCTTTGACAGTTATATATTAATGCATTTCCAATCTCTAATTCAATATTCAGGAGATTTTCCCGATACTATTTATTTTTCCAACGCTGTTGCATTTAATGTAATAAATAAATAAACGTCATAAAGAGTTATAGAACGAATGATAAATTTATGTATTTAATGTGAGCGAAATTTTTTTTTTAACTATCTTATTCAATCCTTGCTGTTAGTAGCCAAGAAAAAAAACTTGTTACTTTCCTTTTTTCAGTTCTTGACAAAGATTAATATTTGTGGTTCCAATTAGCATAATTTAACTAACAAGTAGCCTGTGGACTAGCTATGTATACTGACAATGTCCAACTTAATACTGTTCCTGCAGGGTGCGTAGCGTTTTTAAAAAGTGCTTAAAGGTGCTTATTTTCGATTTTCGTTTTTTTAAAAGCCCTTAAAGGTGCTTTTTTCATTGGGTGTTTTTAAAAAGTGCTTAATTTTCCCTTCTCCAAAATGAGATTTTTCCTTTACCATGTTGATTTTCGCTACGAATTATGCTGAAAACACAGTTCACATTGTTCTCTTCAACGTTTTCACAATTAATTCAACCTCAATCTATTTCGGCGTATCGTCAGTCCGTAGCTTATGAAAACGCCTTTCGATTTACATGATTAAAAAATTTTGACAATTGTCAAAAACAATGCCGAAAGTTTTTTTTTTTTTTTGACATGACGGTTAAATCCAGATAAGATCGTCAATTATCAAAAACTTTCCAATCCTACCTAATTGTGATTTTTTTTTACAGTGCTTAAAAATATTATTTGAGTGCTTGAAAAGTGCTTAAAATGTGCTTATTGTTTGTGGAATAATTTGGCTACGAACCATGTCCTGTATACAAGTATTTGAAGATCAAGTTTTAAAGAGTACTCTAGAGTTAGTGTCGGAGTTATTGTTGAGGAGTTAAACTCCGACTCCGGCTACTTAAAAGTTAGTTTATCGAGGTTATAATTTAAAAAAAAAAAATTTTTTTTACAAAAAATATTTAGAAATTTTTTTATAGTTTATTTGCGAATAAAATATAACGCAAATTATTTTTATTGTAACAATTAGTAAAATGACAATCTATTATTTAAAAAATTTTGACAGATTCGCCACGTCAAATAAATGCTGTCATGACCTCAAAAATCTACTGAAATCTCAATTTTTAAGTTTGAAAACAAAAACTAACATCAATAAAACACTAATTTGACTTATTCAGATTTATGGGGGTGAATGCTGGGCAATAAATAAGTTACGTGAAAATAAATTATTGACCTTTGTACGGACTTACTTTGTACTTACTGCAGTAAGAACACGCTATGAAACAAAATCCCTCTGTGTATGCTTTTATCTCAATTTGCTCTTCGGTTTTCATATTTTGTAATCCCGCAATCTTATTACGATAATATTTTAAATGAAAAATTGAAATGATTCCTTGAAAAATTTTCCGTCTATGTAAGTTCATTTGACTTCGCTACTCGCTTTATAGATTTCGTTTTATTGTTATGCTCTGTTTTTTCTTTACATTTTTTCCTAACATTTTATTTTCTGTTTTTTGCGTGATATTTATTACTTAACGTGTTCTATTCTATTTTGTTTTAAAAAAAGTTTTGAGTGCTCCTGACGCTTATTGTATTGATATATTTTGCTTTGGCTATATTAATACAATATTAGAAAGCACTCCTTTTTGCGGATATAATCGTGTGAGTTGATGAAAAGATTACATCTTTTAATTTTTTTTGTTTTCCGGCTTTTTAATATATATTTTTAAAGATTTCTTTTAAATATTTTATTATTTTACTTTAGTAATTTTTCTTTTTCTCCTTCCATCAATCTTTAATTATATATATATATTGAGGGGTAGTAGACTGACAGCAATTCCATATCAATTTTCGTTTTTATAACATTTTTCTGTGGTTGGTTAAACTTGAAATTTTCTTTATCGAACCGAACATTTAAACCTCTTCTTCCTAAACTCAAATGCTGTTTTTAAATTGAGATTTACCTGTCACAAAAGTTTTTCAACTTCATTGAGTTGACATTATTTTACTCGACAATTTTATGCCACCCTTTCTTTTTTTCTTAACAATTGCTTTGTTGCATATAAATGAATATTATACGTGTATTTCATCTTCTGAATTCGTTCATCTTTTTAAGTCCTTTATTAAATTTTAAATGGAGTCGCCCAAGTATACTATTCTCTCAACTAAAGCATTTTACATGCCGATAGGTGTTGCCCATTTAGCGCCCTATCTTATTGGCCCTTGTTGAAATCCTGAGCACGAAATGATGTCTAAAACACGCAATTTCAACTCTGGTCACGATATCCAATTGGAAGCAATTGCTTATAGCCTACCTCAGATATAGCGTCAGGCGCTAATTATAATCTCTTTGAATTAATATTATGCCGTGCAAAATGTGTCAATAATTATTTATTTTTAATTTTTGTTTCGGGTATTAATTAAAATATAATACGTCTTACACTTAAGTAATTTAATGCATTCGTTTATAATTCAGTTGTGATATCTTTTATTAGTATTTTTAACCGAATAATCCGTATGCTGTCACGGCCCCGCAATAACCATTTTTTATTTGAATTAGTGTACCTTTGTCTAAACAAGTATAGGTATTAAGGGCTATAATATTGTTAAATCCGTTATCTCCCAATGAGTTGACCCCTTTGGCTGGTCGATACGAATTTTGCTCCCAGCTCGCACTGATCACAGTGCTGGTATAAAATTATCCTCAGTGTATACGGATCATGAGTGAGAATCATGGGTTTTGTGGTTTTCCTCTCCATGTAACTCAAATGCGGGTTAGTACCATCCAAAAGTCCTCCATGAAGGCTAGTGTGTCCCAGTTTTCAGGAGTTTCCTTGTCTTCTCGGCTAGCTTGATCCAAGAATTTCCTTGTCTTCTGAATTGGGCTTAACATTATAAGGCTGCTGAATTGAACATTGATAATTGTTAACTCAGAATTAGAACTGCTGTTCCTGAAATTTTATAACATTCTTCATTGCCAGAGGAATCAGAGAAGTTAAAGTTTTAATCGGTCATCAAACTAGTATTGATGTTTTCTGCATCCGTTCACTTTAATTTGTTAGGTTACGCTAGCGTTTTTGTTTTTTACACCGCTTAAATAATTATTTGCGATTCCCAAATGCGTATACTTTTGTGTTTTTATTTTGAAAGAATTTAAGAAAAACTATGCATTAAGAGTGGTTATTACGGAACAACCTATATATATTTTGCATAATTTAGGCCATGAGAAGGTTGTAATTATCATACTGATTAATGTAATAATAAGAATAATTAAAACAACTTTGATTTAACACTAGTAACGCAAAAAAGAAAAAAAAAGTAAATAAATAAATTAAAATATCTCGGTAGCTTGCTTGTATTGCAACCTGATAACAATTAAATAAGTTACAAAACTGTTATATAAATTTTTATAATTTTGGTAACGGGTTTATCAAAACTATTATTTTTAAACGTCATTTTGGTATTTTTGAATTTTAAAAGGTTTAATAGCAGTAATAAATTAAAACAAAATTAAATTAACTTTTTAACTGTACAGAGAATGAAAGTTATTAACACCCTGTTTTTTATCTTTAAAAAAATCTACACGAAATCCTCTTTACTAATGTAACGGTGTGATCTAAAAAAATGACATGATTTTAATATTTTTCCTCTTCCCAATTCCCAAATCTGACATCGCCTAGTAAAATTCCCAATACATATTTTTTTTTTTTAAAAAAAAAAGACTCCTTAAATTTTTGAAAGCTTTTATCCCCAGTGTGTAACATAAATTTATGTACCGTAATATCATTTGTTTCGTTAATACGAGATTTTCTGTTCAAAATTTATCCTTAAGGAGATTTATCACATGTGCTAAATCTTCTTGTGTTTATTTAGAAGCTCTTCTTTGTATAATATTTTATTCATTATTTTTCTTCTCAAGAACAAAACCAATCATATAATTGATTCTCCATCCATTGATGAACCAATCATATAATCGATCTTGTATACATCATAGGAAAAATATTCTCTTGCGAATATTTTTCCTATGATGTTATACAAATATGATTTTAATAAATCCGGTCCGTTTATGATCCAAATTAGGTAAGGTTCCGATCTTTCAATTTTAAATTTGAACTACATTTTGGCAAATATTCAAATTTTTTATTTAAATTTCAGTGATTTTTTTTATTATTGTATTTTATAAAGTTTTCTTATTAAAATTTGCTTTTATTGCATAATTTAATTTTTATTTTATCTCTAATAAATCTCGAAACGTTTTTTAAAAAAATTAACGTTCACTTATTTTGTTATTTTATTTTCTGTTATTTAGTTTCGAATTTTAATTAGTTTACAAAATTAATTGAAATTTATTATAGAACAGGTAATATCTCCTACGTTAAATAAACTAAATTTGCTTTTGTGATTCAATGGTGACTTTTGAGATTCAAATAAATTGTTTATTTTTTAAGATTTGCATTAGGATATGCATTGGTAACTTATTCAGTACCGGCATTACAAGGTTTTTCACAGTGACTGCTCTCAATTAATAGTGTTATGTTAAAATTTTTGTAAAAAGTGAAGTAAAAAAAGATTAATACCCTCAATAAATATCGTTATGTTAGAATCTTTGTAAAAAGTGTAGTAAAAAGACTATGCATTAGCATATTAACTTATGCAGTAACGGAAATACAAGGTATTTCACAATGTTTGCGCTCAACAGATATTGTTACGTTAATATCTGAGCAAAAAGCGCAGTAAAAAGGCTTTGCATTAACATGTTTACTTATTCAGTTTGCTGGTATTACAAGGTTTTCTATAATGACTGCTCTTAATAAATATGCATTTAAAGCTTCTAACGAATAATATTTAAGTGAGTGTGTAAAATTTTTTCCAATCTTAGACCAATTACCATTGATATCCAATATCAGCAAATTAATAAAAATAACCATAACCTAGTTTATTTGAGAAGAGGTTTGACGGTGGTTACTCAATAAGCACATGAGCATTTTTGTCTCAATGTTTTTGATGGTTTTAAACCCTGCTTTGCTCTTCTCATTCTCGATAATGTGTGGTCAGAATTTGGACACTCGGTCTGTTTCATTCATTATTTATTTACAACTCCGAATGTTCTTATTTAAATTATTAACTTATTTATTTACTTACAATCAAACAAGGACTTACAATCAAACAAGGACTTATTTATTTACTTACAATCAAACAAGGACTAAATTACAATCATTATGGAGCATCTTGTACATATATTAATTAATTTCATATTTTTTTAATAAATTTTAACGTATAATTTAACAACATCACGTAATATGTATAAACGCAACAAACTTACTTTAATTACACCTTGTACATACATTAATTAGATTTTAATTTATTTATTACTTTTTAGTAATTTTTATAAAATATTGCAACATTATGTAATCTGTGTAAACCTAACAAATTTACTGTTATTACACTCTGTACATCTATTAGTTAATTTTTATTATTTTTTTTAATAATTTTAATATATAATTTTGCAACATCATGTAAAATAAACGCAACAAATTTACTTTTATTACATTCTGTACATATATTAATTAATTTTCAACTCATTTAATATTTTTTTAATAATTTTTAATCTATTGATATTGCAACATCATGTAATATGTATAAAAGCAACAAATTTTGCAGTATTTTTCATAAGTAAAAAATTTCTTCAATATCGGCTCTCCCCCCCCCCACGTAAGTGATAGTCATATTTTTCACAACTAATCTAGTCTTCCGCTTTTAATCATGGTTTCGTTTGATTTGTGCAGTTGCCAGTTGCATGTTCCCAGTATTAGACGACGCAACAAAACCAATAAGGTGGCCATTCCACCCCCAACCCCATTTCTGTGAGAAAAATGTAGAAAATCTGGCACGAAAATAAATAAAAAAAAAGGGAAACTTTCCCACATCGAAGATTCTCTGGATCAGTTTCTTTTCCTTAGATGTGTGGAATGATAAAAATAAAGGGATCATAAGACGAAAAAAGTAGTAAAGAAGAAGATTGTAGCTACTGTAGAATTTGGGATATCTAGTTGAGCCTTGCTTAGATTGTTAGGAAGGGAGGGTTCTAACATTGCTTTTTATGGTGGGAAAAATGGAAAAACTAAAACGAAAGTAAAATTCTTAGACGAAAGGTTATCCAAATAGTTGTAAAAATACTTGAGAAAGCCTTTTTTTNTTTTTTTTTTTTTTTTTTTTTTTTTTTTTTGTTCAACTCAAGGAATTTAATGATTTTATTATTTTATCGATTTTAGTGGTTCTGTTTCTGTGAAACGTTCTCATGAAGTCTGCGAAATAGTTGCCATTATTATAAACTAATATTAATAAACTATTAGTAATAATGTAAACTAATAGGTATAAACTAATAATAAACTTATAGATTTTTTTATTTGCATAAATGTGGCATTTTTAATGTGCTTATTGAACATCTCCAAAATTTGCTTTGCAAATGATTTAATGGAAATATAGGGGGGTAGAAACTAAGAAAATTTAGTCATTAGACCAAAGGACGATAGTTATTAAAAGCTATATTAGTCTGTATACACGTATTTTTATATTCCTTTTTTTTTCTTTAGAAAAGAGTTTATTAATTGAGTATATTTAAAGGAATTTTTTTTTAAATGGCGGGCACTTGGGATGTATTGTCCCATTGGCCTCATATGCCAGGACTCTACTCTCTTTACGTTACCCAGTGGGCACCTGTGGCGAAGCCACGGCGTTGGAGCAGTGTCGCCCGCGTCACACAACCACAGACCCGTTTATAGGGCGGGTCACATTCACACAATCACACACACAAAGGAGAAAGGACATAGAACACAGAGAGAGAGAGAGAAAGAAACATCCCTGCCCTGAGCGGGATTCGAACCCGCAACCATCGGCTCCTCAGTCAGGTACGCTAACCACTCGGTCACCTGATCGGCTTTAAAGGAAAAATTGCTGTACAAGAAATGTGTCGTGCCACAGTTATGATGATATACGTTATTGTGTAACAAAAACACTTACCAAAACATAAAACCGAAAATCAAAAAGTCAAAGCAGCATCCTTTTCCTTCGATTGTTTTCCCGGGGGAACACTCATACCTACCTCCGTAAATTCGATCCCAGAATATTCTTTATTACATATTAACGAACGTTAAATAACGAATGAGAACTTCATGCACTGAGAAAAAAAGTATGGTTAAAACTTGAAAATAATAATAATAAAATGAAAATAAGATGTAAGATATTTACAAAAGATGCGTGTGCCGTATAACAATTGTAAAAAACAGAAAGAATTGTATACTCATCAGCATGTAAGTAATAAGCTTGTAAATAAGTATTATTTTCGTATTCGGAATTAAAGTATTGTTTTTAATTTTAATATTTTATGTAGTTCTCTCTCTTTTATACTTATTAATTTATGAAACTTTCTAACAAACCAAACTTCAGTAACTAATAAACCAAATGCTACTTTAATATTTGTTTATTATGTCATTTTGACAAACTATTTCTCTTTTTTTTTCGGGGGGAATTGTATGTGTTGTTATACTCTTTAACAAGCATATGAATTCTCATACATATGGATTCGTTACTTATACGTTGGGGATTATTTTCATATAGTACTGAGGTAGAATTTTTTAATTTATTATTAAAACAATTACAAACAAGCAATTAATTGACATATATGGAAATCGTTAGTATATTTAATAACGAATCGGCCCCGCTTGGACCCACAATAGTTTTATTGGTATTATTTTAAAACAACCTTCTTGATCGTTGTCAAACAACATAGAGATGCGCAGATCCTCGCCTAGTGCGAAAATATTTGCTTTTATTAAGTCATTCGTGACATATTGTTTATTTTGTAGTGGTTCCGTTTGTAATTGTATATATAATAAATTATATATCTGTTTTTTTTTTTTTTTAAATGTGTTTTTTTTTTCTACTATATTTTTGGCTGTATTTTGGATACGTGCATTTTTAAATTAGTTAGTTTTTATAATAAAAGGAATAATATTTACACCAAAGAGCCATTACATTATGACCACCCTGCAAATAACACGTAGGACCACCTTTTGCCCTCAAAACTGCTAGCACCCGCCGTGGCATTGATTCCACAAGGTGCTGATAGGTAGTTTGAGGTATCTGGTTCCAAGCGCTCACCAACTGGTCCTGCAATTCCCTCACATTGCGAGGGAGTAGCGTGGTAGCACGAATTCGGTTTTCCAAATAGGACCACAAATGCTCTATTGGATTAAGGTCAGGTGAATTTGGGGGCCAAGACATGACTTGAAAGTCACTGGAATGTTCCTCGAACCAATCCATGACGATTCGACCCTTATGACATGGTGCATTATCCTGTTGGTAAACACCATCCCCCGCAGGAAAAACTGTTGCCATGAATGGGTGAACCTGGTCTGCAACTATGTTCAAGTAGCTTACAGACGTCAGGGATTGTTCTATGAGGATTATGGGTCCTAATGTGCCCCATGAAAACATTGTTCCTGGGCGAGCGAGAAACCATGAAAACTTGGGCGAACCCATTGCTATAGATGGAGGGTGGTCATAATGTAATGGATCTTCGGTGTATATTTACATATTACCTTTAAAATGACAAGTTTGAAACTAATTGCATAGACTTAACTAATTAATTGCAATAAATAAAGAAAATTAAGTATCATCATTTTCTATTATTTATTCCAGTTGCTAATTGATAAAAAAAAAATTTTTTTTTATAGATATCACTGAAATACAAAGTAACATTTAAATAAAAATAGAAAAGAGTGTAAATTCCAATTTTAGCTATTGGTTCTCACGGATTCAAGTCAAATCGAAAAATTTAATATTTTTTTTTTAAATATTTTTTCCCTCTTCATTTTCAGATAAAAATTTTTGACAATCCGATTCGCGAGGGACTTAAGAATGAACTGTTTGCGAGAACGAATCACGTTTAGGGAAACGAGAACATAATATATAGCCTCAAATACAATTTCATGAAGCTGGAATAGAAACTGCCATTCCTTATCTTTAAAAATCCTTTTTTCGATTTGCTCCCTGATGTAAATGACAAGAAGGGGTTTGGGTTGAATCAGCGCTAGATTTCTTGAATTTTTGCCGAAGTCTTTTTGTAACCGTAAATCTCTTTTCAACTTACACGTGTCTATTCTATTTGCTTGAATCGATTTCTTTCCCTATTTTTTAAAATTTTTGAGTGTTTTAAACTAAAACTCACTAAATTTTCATTCTTATTTTAAAACTGTGATGGATTAATTTATTTGGAAACAGCTGCCCTGTTTCCAAATAAGTCAGGAAAAAAATAGTATTTAATAAGTCAGACAAATATTAAAAAATATATCAGACAAATATTAAAAAAATATCAGACAAATATTTAAAAATATATTACACAAATATTAAAAAACATATCAGACAAATATTAAAAAATATATCGTGCAAATATTAAAAATTATATTAGACAAATATTAAAAAATATATCAGACAAATATAAAAAGTATATCAGACAAATATTAAAAAATATATTAGACAAGTATTCAAAAATATATTAGACAAATATTAAAAAATATATCAGACAAATATTAAAAAATATATCGTACAAATATTAAAAAATATATCAGACAAATACTAAGAAATATATCAGACAAATAATAAAAAATGTATCACACAAATATTAAAAAATATATCAGACAAATATTAAAAAATACATAGTACAAAAATATCATTGCTGGGGGAAAAGAAAAAGTTGAAACACAATAAATTAAACCTTAACTGCACAAATCGATTAACTAGACTCTTTGAAACAGCTTAAATTTATGTGTCAATGCTCTAGGATTAATCAAAGCTTTTTATATTTGAAATAAAAAAAAGTTCCAAATAATGAAGAGTGACGAAAAAAATTTTATATAAAATTTATATTATAAAAAGAAATAGAAGCTGCCGTCCTAGGTTTAAAAACGTCCTTTTCGATTTGCTCACTGATGTAAATGACAAGAAGGTTTGGGTTTAATCGGCACTAGAATTCTTGAATTTTTGCGATGTCTTTTGTAACCGTAAATCTATACTTATTTTCATGATCAGTTTGCCAAATCAATCCGACTAGGTCAGGGATGGCGAACCAATGGCACGCGACACAATATTTTGGGCACTCCACCGATCACAATTGTTGTTACACTATGAATTGTTATTACACAAATGTAATTACGCTATGAAGCATATGTAATAATTAAATTAAAATTCACAAAAAACAAACAAAATTTTGAACAATTAATTATAAAAAATTAAAATTTAATGCTAAAAAACAATTAATAACCGTAAAAAACAAGCTAACAAGAAATAACTAGGAAAAAAAATCAACAGTCCTGCTTAAACTAACATCTTAGAACCTAATATAAGTTATTGGTCATCTAATCTGCAACAACAGAAGTCACATTGATGTTACTTTAAGTTGAATTACTTGTATAACTGAGACATTGCAAAATGTATTTTTTTTTTCAATGTAAATAAAGAGTTTTGAGTTGATAGTATTTAGTATTATTATTTTCTCAATAATCACGAAGTCAAAATTATTTGACGGCGCGTCTATGACTTCATTAAGCAATTTTTTAGAGAAAATAGCACGTTGGTGTATAAAGGTTCGCCACCCCTGGACTAGGTGATTGAAAATATTTGGCAAATAATCGACTGTGATCTTGGAAGTTGCTCCCCTGGTACTAGGGTCAATGTCCGCCATCATAAAAATAAAATTAAAGAAAGTTCATCGCTTCAGAAATAAAGTTGTTAATTAAGTAAACTCACTCATTCTGCTTGTGACTGGATTCTTCTGTCCTCGATTATAACACTTTTAACACAAATGAAATCAAAATTTAACTTACTACCTACCAAAATTGAACGGAATATTCAAAAACGATAACAGATCCCGAGGATGTTCTAACCTTGAATCCAATAAATGCATCTGAATTAGTGTAAGATTTAACTACATCTTTAACAAGGTTCTTCGAAACTCTTTCGCTAGGGATAACAAAAACCACGGTTTAAGTACCTTACACTTGAAAAAATAAGCCATAATTTTAAACTGTATGGCATCTTGCTGTAAAGAATTATCTGTGCTTTAGAACGGACAAATAACTAAAATATTTTTAAATTTATTAAACTTTTTTGAAAATCGCCAATTTGGCGACATTTTTTCACCCAGATGAAAATTATCAAAATTAATACCCTGATCATTAAGACACGGTTCCCAGCAGATCACCGAAGACCAGCATCACTGGCTGCGGTCAGTGTGTGGGTGGGTGACCACTTGAATCAGTCTGCGTAGGGACCGAGGGTGGGCGGTAAAACTGCTCTACCGTAAAGTCCTCGACTTCGTGTGCAAGTCGTTGGGCTACCGAAGCGAACGGGGGTGCCATCCCGTCTTCAAAGAATCAAAATTGTGATGGCATGTCTTCGGATCATCCTCAGGGATGTTTCCAAGACCGTTGCCAATAGCCCATTGTGCAGCTCTAGTGCGATGTAAATAAACTACAACAACTGCAAAAACAAGTACCCTATTTCCTTTCTTTATTTTTTTTGCAAATTTTTATGAGCCCTAGATAATGCAGAAGTATAGTAAGCTTCTAAATATTAAAAAATTAGGCTACAAACCACTTTTCATTATCTCAAGACTACGGCTTTTCTCCATATTGAAGTTTTGCACCATTTTCAGAATAAACATAGATGGCGCTGGCTAAAGATAGGCTAAACTTGACTTAACGGTCATGAGTAACTGTTGTAAATTCAGATCAGTAATGAAAATAGCATATTATTTGCAAAAAAACATCCTTTTTTGCGATTATAGATCCTTCATAAAGCAGCCTTTATGTTTGTGTAAGCGCTCGATTCGGTATTGACTTCAAATAAGACACAATTTTACAGTTGGCTTTTTTAACACCGCAGTTATTACTGTGTAGATTGAGAACGCATGAGTTTTAATTGTTTAAGGCCATCTCCATCAGACCCGTTTCATGAAGAACACCCGCTTTGTTCCATATTAATTTAATTTTAAATCTCATTTCTTTCGTTATCGAAAGCTGATTTAAAACAATTTTTAAATTGATATTTGTAGACAAATTGTAGAGTCTCAGTATTGTAGATCAGTGTCTCTTATTTAAAAAAAAAATCGAATTTCATCAAAAAGCTTTTAACTTTAGTCAACAAAAATTATTTATTTTCCGGAACTGGAAGCGATATATCCTCTTCAACAATCCTTTTAATAAAACCAGCTGCAGCTAAAGCTTGTTTGTATGGAGAATATGGTCGCACTTCCTTGCTTTGTCGACTCCAAAGAACTCTTTGATGATTGTTAACCAACAAAGACGGGTATTTAAAAGAAGAAAAAAAAGCCTTGGCTTGTGATGAAATGTTTGTTATTATTTTCAAGTACCCATGTGACTGAAGAGATTTTGGCGAGTTTTAAAAGAAGTAATTTTTACTTTCGAAAATGGAACAAAAAGTTCTTTCTGATCTTCGTGTATTTTGAATGGACTCGGGGAAAAGTTCGAGTAAATTAAAAATGCTGTTGGTAATAAAAATTTCTGGAGTGCTTTATTTTTTAACGCGAGTTTAAAATTGGTGGATTTTATTTATTTTTTTCAATTTGTTGTATTGAAAATGCATTTCAAAGGTTTTATTTTCTCAGAACAGACTATTGTATCATTTTAAAGAATAGTTAGTTCAAAAAAATTTAACAAGATTGTGGTTCATCTTTGTTCGTAGTAATTGGTTCTTAATTACCTAGTTTGTAATAAATAAAAATTCTGATTGTTTGATTTTTTTCTGATGAATATTCCACAATATTTTTGAAACCATTAATGTAATGAATTAAATCAAAAGAGCCTTTTAAAATTTGTTTTATTCAATGTGGCTTATAAGTTGTTTGCTTTGAATGCGTAGATCGAAAAGTGTATAATTGATTTCGATTCAGTTCAAACTAAAATTATTTTTAAGGCTTAGTTAAATGTATTTTTTAGCTCATTAATTTAATTTAATTCATTCTAACTTGAATTCTTTGTATTTAGATAGCTCTATATTACAAGATTTTTTTGAAATCATTAATAAAATTAATTAAATCAAATGAAATTCCAATTTTTTTTCCCTTCAGTAATTCAAAAGTTGTTTGCTTTGAATAGATCTGATAGTGTATAATGGATTTTGATAGAGTTATAATCAAAATTATTTTAAAGCCTTAATTTAAAAATACTTTTAACTCATTAATTTGTTTTAATTCACAGCTTAATCACCATTCTGATTCAGTTAAAATCTAAATTAATTTTTATCCAGGGTTAAGAATATTTCTTTGACTTATTAATTTATTTTAACTCGCATATCAATTATCATTTTTACTTGGAATTCTTTTTATTTAAATAGCTCCATACCACAATATTTTTTGCGGCCTTCAATAAAATTAATTATGTTAAATGTATTTCTAAATTTATTTTATTCAATTTTTTTGCTTTGAATAGGTCTAACCAGGAACTCGAGCCGAAATATTATCGATGCTCCAACTCCGCTAAGTAAAGAGAATTACTTTTATAAACAATGGTTTAAAAATCGTAGAACTTATTAACTTTTTATTAAATACTTAACAAAATAATCTAAAACTTTTAAAAGTATAAATAATATCGCCATTGTTTTAAGCAAATAATTTAGAGTTATTAACTTAGATTCAAAAGCTGTTGTCTGTAAGAATAATCCTACAAACGTATCGAATTTACGAACTCCTGGTTCTTTATAAATTATTCAACAACAAAAAATATATAGACACTTAGTTTTCTATGAAATCGTCATTGTTTTAAGCAAGTAATTTAGAGTTGTAAACTTTGATGTGAAAACCCTTGTGTGTCAGAATAATCCAACGAGCTTTTTTAATTGAGGAACTCCTGGTTCTTTATAAAATATTCAATCAAAAACTTTTATTAGATATTTAATTTTCAATTAAATCGTCATTGTTTTAGGCAAATAATTCAGAGTTATAAACTTTGATTCAAAAACTCTTGTATGTAAGAATAATCCAACGAGCTTTTTGAATTGAAGAACTCTGGTTCTTTATGAAATATTCAATCAAAAACTTTTATTAGATATTTAATTTTCATTAAAATCGTCATTGTTTTAAGCAAATTATTTAGAGTTATAAACTTTGATTTAAAAACCCTTGGTTGTAAGAATAGTCCAACGAGATTTTTGAATTAAAGAACTGTTGGTTCTTTATAAAATATTCAATCAAAAACTTTCATTAGATATTTAATTTTCAATAAAATCGTCATTGTTTTAAGCAAATAATTTAGAGTTATAAACTTTGATTTAAAAATCCTTGTGTGTAAGAATAGTCCAACGAGATTTTTGAATTAAAGAACTGTTGGTTCTTTATAAAATATTCAATCAAAAACTTTTATTAGATATTTAATTTTTAATAAAATCGTCATTGTTTTAAGCAAATAATTCAGAGTTATAAGCTTTGATTCAAAAACCGTTGTTTGTAAGAATAATTCAACAAGCTTATCCAATTGAAGAGCTTCTGCTACATCATAAAATAGTCAACAAAAAACTTATATTAGGCATTTAAAAATGTTAGATAAAGTCTCCATTGTTCTAAGTAAATAATTAGTGTTGCTAACATTGATAACATCCGAAACAAAAAAAATCCTTTGTCTCAAGGAAGAACCCAACAAACATCGATTGAAAGAACTTGAAAAAATATAAGTAAAATACTTAATAATTTCTTTGCTGTTTAAAACTCATTTGGGGAAGGAATATAATCAATTTCACAAAGAAAATGCTGACACGTGAGACGAGGAAGCCAATAAAACCCTTGCACTATCAGCTCGATACAGTTTTCCTTAGGTAACTGGGGCATTTTAAAGAGTATATCTTATCTCCAGCGGTCTTTTCATCTTGAAAGAATAATGCCTTTGGAAGAAGTAACTTTTTAGGAGAAAAATAAAATAAAAAGGGGGTTACATTTATATCCTGGATAGACATTTATCTGCTTGTAACCCCCTTAAGACGCCGAGCAAGAAATCTCAATTTATCATCCCAAAAATGATAGCAGGAGCTGCAAAGAAAATAAAATAAAAAAAGTAGGAAACGGGTGTATAACTGCGAGCATCAAAATAAATAAATTTCATCTTTATCTTCAGATCTCCGGAATTAGTCCCTCGAGTTTTTCATCAGATATGAAAGGAAAAAAGAGTTAACTATCCTCTATTTTTTACACTTTGCTGTTGATGTTATGAGATGGCAAGAGATATCATTATTTGGCTCTCGTATGGGCAACGCAAACAGGCGTCGCCCTATAGAAATAACATTTAGAGTCTAGTGATATAAGTCTCTTGTGAATGGTGTTGGCCACCCTAAATGTTTTTTTATCTGTGCATTATTATTTATTAGAAAGAATGGTGCATTGTAACGTGTGCTGTTGCTCGTGCTACGTTGTTTCAGAAATTATGGTTTTTGCTAGTTTTATCCCAATAAATGTTATCTATATTTTATTTCTGGAGTTTGCCCAAAATTTAATCATTTTATTATTTTCTAAAATATAACCTATAAATTATACAGAATTCTCAGTATTTGATATGAGTTCTTTGGGATTTTTCTCAGTTTAACTGTATTGCTTATTTTGTAACCGTCGTTGAACAGCCGACCCAATTTTATGGGTTTACGACTACTAATGTTCAACTCCGTAGCCTTGTAATTTTGAAACCTATCCAGAAGACAAGGGAACTCTTGGTTCGAGTATTGGAAGAAATTTGTCTTCGTGGAGGATTTTTTTATGGAGTTAACCCGCATTTGCGTTACACGGAGTGGAAGACCACAAGAGCTTGAGGGCACGGGGACTCTCAACACATGATCCGTTTACCACTGAGGATATTTCACGTCAGCACTGTGGTTGGTGCAACCCGGATGCGGAATTCGTATCGACTGATTCGAACCCGGTTCGCCGCATTGGAAGGCAAACGCTCTATCCCCTGAGCCATTGCGGCTCTGTATTGCTTATTGTAATTTCTACAGTTTGTTTATTATGTTATGAGAAGGCCTTGACCGGTAACCAGCTGTAGTGCCTAAGAAGAAGACGTTATGAGATACACTGGTTATCATAAATTAAGGAAAAATCACAAAAATAGCGATAACTCTTTCAAAAGTAAGCCAAACCGTGCAAAATNTGATAGGGAATGCCCAAGAAAAAAGCGGCAAAAACAACTTTTTTCTTCTTTTTTCGTTCTAGAGTTCTGCTACAAGGACTTTTTAATACAAAAAGATAAAACGTGTTTAATTTGTTTTGTTTCCTGTAAATATATTTTTATTTTAGATAAGAACCGAAAATACTTAAAAATCTTTTCTTATTTTTATATTGTTTTAAGTATGCTGTGTGTTTATGAAGAAATTTCAAAACTGCAAATTTTCTATAGTGATTATTAGCTTTGATTGGTTATTTTTCGGTTGTCGCTATATAA
This sequence comes from Parasteatoda tepidariorum, assembly GCF_043381705.1. Lineage (NCBI taxonomy): Eukaryota > Metazoa > Arthropoda > Arachnida > Araneae > Theridiidae > Parasteatoda > Parasteatoda tepidariorum. The sequence continues at coordinate 51,237,310 of NC_092205.1, forward strand.
TTTTTTTGTGCTATAGTGTTAAAGTAAAAATTTCTCTCTTATTAAAGTGTTCTAAAAATAAGTACAAGTCTGGATATATATGAAAGGAAAGAGAAAAAGTAGTAGAAAAAGATATTTTTCTAGACACTATTGTTTGCCTTTTTTGGAACTTCTTAAACTATTTTAGTAAAAAATATTGTTTAAAACTATTATTGAAAACATGTTTCTTATGTAATGTTAAGTATAAAACAAGTGTTTTCTTAAGCAGAATCTAAACTGAAAACACTTGAGATAAAAATTTAATCTTTAATCTTGTTTGATTTTTAACACGTTTCTTTCATCTTCTCTCTCTCTCTCTTTTTTTCCTTCTTCTTTCGATTTAGCACTTTTTTTTAAAAGTAAATTTTGAACCGTTAATACAAGGTCATGTAACGTATAATCTTCAAGCTGATAACTTTTACCTTATTCAATCCAAAAAAAAAAATTATATATTTTTTTTTGGTGATATTCTGTAATTCCTTCATCTCATTGTATTCATTTATCGTAATCTTTTAATGACAACCAGGAGGATTTTGTATATTTTTATCATATTTTTTATTATTTTGCTCATGCTTTTATAAAGTGGTATCTTTGGTTCAGAAAGTGAGAGAGCTGGAACTAGTGCCCGGAGCGCGCCGAAGTTTCCCCCCCCCCCTCTAGAGTTTAAGTTGGAGCTCAATATTTTCTCATGCTCCAGTACTCTTTTAGCTTTCTAGTATAAATTTAAATTTGATAGGCTTAAAATTGAAAAATTAAACATATTTGTGCTTTTAATTTATCTATGATTCTACGAGTACAAATTTTGTTGTAATTGGATTTGTAAAAATTAAACATATTTGTGCTTTTAATTTATCTATGATTCTACGAGTACAGATTTTGTTGTAAATTGAGTTAGGCAATATTTTTTTTTCCATTTAAATACCTAATAATTATGACACATTAACATCTTAAGTACATTTTTATATGGCTGCAAGTTTCTGTTGAAAAACAATTCTTGGCATTAAAATAAATTTGTTATGTATTAAGATCAAATATGAAAGATGATTTATTGGATTCAGTTCTTTTTTTAAGATTGAATAAAAAACAGAATTGAAAATTAAATTTGTATTTTCTGTGTGAACTGGTGAGTATGTTATGTACCTTTTTATAATAAAAATTTCACATTAAAGAATGAGACTCAAATGTGCACCTAAGTAAATAATAAAATCGCCAGAGTTTTAGTTTATTATCTGGAGACGGAGCTGAAGCATCAAAAACGTTTCTGATCCAAGTTGCTGCTTTATTTAAAACTTCAGCGGTTACTTTTTTGAGTTATAATATGTTTAAAACCTGGTCTTGCAAAAAAAAAAATTTTTTAAATTTGTTTTAACAACCTTTGTGTTGCTTTTTTCCCCGTAGAACTTGTTTTTTTAACAGATGTTTTTTTAGATTACTTAGTACATATTGTCTTTATATTCGGCGCATGTCGAAAAACTTTTTAATTTCAAGGTTTACAATTTTTTGCATCATTTTAAATTGTGTTCTTTAAACAGGGTGCGGAGTGTTTTTAAAAAGTGCTTAAAGGTGCTTATTTTTGATTTGCATTTTTTCAAAGCCCTTAAAGGTGCTTTTTTTTATTCTGGGTTTGTAAAAAGTGCTTAATTTCCTATATTTTAAAAATGGATTTTTCTTTGCCCCTGTCGATTGTTGTTATAAATTACAAAAGAAAAAGCAGGATGAGCAATTTTCTCTGCAATATTTATCAGAAACTAGTTATTTTATCATGATTATGTAAAGTTTTTGAATTTTAATGATTTTATGTTTATAAATTAAGAACTTGAAACGATAAAAAGAAAAATTTATTACTGCACAGATCCGTTTCTTTCTTTTTTTTTTTTTTTTTTGCTGCAAAGTGGTTAAAAATATTTTTTGAGTGCTTGAATACCCTTTTAGGTTCTCATTTTGATTTTTATATTTTGCAAGGAATTTAATCTTGAATAAACTAATATTATAACTGTATGCAAAACTTTTCCAATTTGCTTTAAAAGGTCTCTAGACGTGGGGAAATACGCAAAAAGTAAAATTAACATTAAGGCTCCCAAACTTAGGACCGCTCTCCTAGCCAAACTATTGGAACAATATTTCCCAAATTGCGGCTACCGCTTTTATATTTTCAGGTTGGAAATCCGAATCCGTCGAGCCGAAGGTATGTTTATTCAGAGATTTTTATGTCTTTTTTTGTAACTTAAAATATCGTCTGCGCTAATCAGTAAACATATTTGAGTTAACCCCCTTGAACAATTAAGATTGAATCCTGAAACGTGAAGATGTAATCATTAGATCGAAAGTTATTTACGGTTTTACTGCGCACTGTACCCTTTCTTGCTGTATTCAAAGCGACAATTTCGAAAATTCAATATGGATAAGCTGCGCCACTTAAAGAACTCTTTCAAATAATCAATACTTTCCCACCTCAGTTAAGGAAATAAGCTTTTGAAGAAAAAAAAATCGCCAAGAATCGCCATCTCTGAAACAGTTTTTGCCTTTTCCCATTCTTTTCCGAAACATATTTCCCCTTAAAAGCAAGTCCATTAGAGGTAACGAGCCATTCGATGAATAGAAAATGTTTGCTCGCTAAATGAGCGTCCGATGGCGCGAAGCACACTGTATCATACAACAAAGATGAGCTTTTGATTATGTGAGTTATGAATCCCTGGTATAGAGAGGATGTGGAAGAGGATATCGGAAGCAAAGGGTGAGATTGCTTCGGCGATGCCCTGGAGTACGTCTGCTGTCACATCCACCTGGTGCTTGTGCTTGTCAATATCTTCTCACTTTCTGTGATAGGGAATGCTTGCACTGTTTTGTGGTGTTTTCTTTATTGCAGCTTCCTTGATGAGTTTTGTTGGCAAAAGAAAGACCATCCACGTATAGAGACAACCTGTGTTAGTTTTCTCTAGTTTGTGTTGTTTTCTTACTTGGAGAATAGTTTTGACACTCTGTGGCAATGCCTTTATAGTCGAAAAGGCCTGAGTTGGAGATTATATAGATTACATTATAAATCCGATTTCCTTCCTTCATAGGTTTTATTTAGTTTCAAAAAAGTTAATTAACGTATTGAAATTTAAATACATTTTTCTTACATCAGTAACTAAATGGTAAGATTTTTTTTCTCTCTCCGAAATCTCCTTTGTGTATATATTTATATCTATACATTTTTTTAAAATAATGGTAGATTGTTAATTGGAATTTAAATGGGAAGGGCAAAGGTTTTCCATATCCACCGATTTTCGTAAATTATAATGGCGTAGAAGATTGTAAATGAGGACAGCACGGTTTTTCGTAGCCGTGGATTTTCATAGATTGTAGTAATGTAGAGGATTGTAAATAGAAATTTAAATGGGAAAGGCAACAGTTTTTTGTAGCCATGGATTTTCTTAGATTGTTGTGATGTAGACGATTCTAAATTGAAATTTAAATGGGAAAGATCCTGGTTTTTTGTAGATTATACTGACGTAGGTCATTCTAAATTTAAATGGGAAAGACAACTGTTTTTCGCAGCCATGGATTTTCATACATGGTAGTGATGTAGAGGATTCTAAATTTAAATTTAAATGGAAAAGGCAACGGTTTTTCGTAGTCATGGATTTTCATAGATTGTAGTAATGTAGAGGATTGTAAATAGAAATTTAAATTGGAAAGGCAACAGTTTTTCGTAGCCATGGAATTTCATAGACTGTAGTGATGTAGAGGATTCTAAATTGAAATTTAGATGGGAAAGATCACAGTTTTTTGTAGATTATAGTGACGTAGGGCATTCTAAATTGAAATTTAAATGGGAAAGGTCACGACTTTTCGTTGGCATGGATTATAGTGATGTAGGGGATTGTAAATTGAAATTTTAATAGGAAAGACCACGGTTTTTTGTAGATTATAGTGACGTAGTATTATAGAGGCGTTATCGGTAATTCATCAAATGTGATCTCGCATTTTCTTGTACTTTATCGCATATAAAAAAAGGTAAAATTTAAAATAATTTGAACTCTATTAAAAAGCCTCTTCACCTCTACTCCACGAAAGTCTGAAAATTACTATTAACAAAATCTGGCAATTCATTATCCAAGTCAATCAGAACAAATAGATGAAAGTAAGATCATTAAACACAGAACTAATTCGATGAATGAGGCAAAAAAAGTGTCCTCTAAAAATCGACAAACACTTTTAATTTATTGATTTTTAATTAGTTGAATCTCAATAATACTCCCTCAAAATTTGATAGCATTCCTTCTCTAATCCAGTTATATAAACTAAAGTGAAAAATAAAGTGAATAAAAGACAAAGCTGGTACAAAAATGGGTATACTATAGATTCGATTCTTTAGAAGAAATTTGTTCCGTGATAGGTTAAACCACTTAGCACGTGTTTATACCTTTACTTTTCTAATGTCATTTGGCATGTAGACTCTGAAGAAAGTTCTTGTTTAGCAAACCGAAACAATAGTATGTCCATTTCTGTACTTGATTTGTGCTTTATTCGCGTAGTTTTTCATTTAATTATCCGTAGCTCAAACAATACTTTATCCTTTCGGATCATTTACCTAAATTGCGACCATTAGTGATAGCTGTTGAAAATAAGCATAAAATTAACTTCATTTACAAAATTTTAATAAAAATAAAATACTTTATACACACTACTGTTTTATGTAGTTCCTTATAATTTATATTTTTGCCTCTATCAGGGATGATGTGCGTTTAAAATTACGAAATGGTGCAAAATGCTTTTTAAAAAATTTCCTACATTTTCTAATACGTTTTTTTAAATTTAGTTTACAAATATACTTTTTTTTTTTACCTATTTGTCTAAGATGGGTACTCTGACCGCCACTAAGTCTGCGGCAGTCTGGTGCTATGGAAACAAGAAAAGGGCATTTTAGCGAGGGTGGTTTCGACGAGGAGGTCTCCTTTTCTTTCGCCGAAACCAGTCCTAAAGAGAGACCCCGCATCCTTACTTGAAATAATCATACCTCGTTACCATAGTCACCGCCATAGCTCCAGACGAATGTCAGGCAGAGTACCTATCGTAGACAAACAGTATATTATTATTATTATTTTTTTACGTTTTGGATTGAAGTCATTTATGACAGTTAATACGAAGCAATCTTTCATCATTCATTTATAAACAAGTGCCGTATTCACAGTGCATTGAAGTTTATTTTTTGTTGCATTTCATTGAAGTTATTATTATATCCAGTGCATTGGATCCAGTTCATCGAAGTTATATTTCATTTATATCCGCTTACATCCATCCGGTTTATATACATTATATCCAGTGCATTGAAGTTATCGTATTTGTAGTGTACGCCACTGTAAAGGTCAGTGCCGTACACTGATTTATGTGCATTGAAGTTTATTTGGATCTTTGGTCAGTGCCGTACACTGATTTATGTGCATTGAAGTTTATTTGGATCTTTGAGATGGAACATTAATTATCTATTTCATCTTTCGTTTCAACATCTTTACGATAAGTGCTTCAAAATATTGAATCGTTATTATGAAAAATTACAAGAAAATAGCTCAACCAATACGAAAGTGCGTTGCCACTGGTTAGCACCTTTATCCCATTTGTTTTGACATCAAGTTTTGAGAGAGAAAAGTTTTAAACGGATATTAAATAATGGATTGTAAAAGAACTCACATTTGAAATGTGCAGTGTTAGGAAGCCTTGTCAATATGTTTAACATAACATTGATTAATATTTCAAACTAAATGAATTTAGGATTTGAAATATTCCTAAAAGCTTTTAAAATTACAATTTTAATTACTCAAACAAACGGATTAAACTAATGAAAGCGAAAAAAGGAATTAAAGAATAATAGCACCTTCGCATGTAACTTAGGGAAACAATAAAAGGATTTTAAAAACTTAAGAAAATTATCCTTAAGCAAGCTTTTACTTTTAATTAGTTCTAGAATAAAGAAAGAATAAAACCCCCTTTACACACGTGTGATTATACTTGGTTACAAGGTTACAAAGAATTAATTAAATTTTATTCTAATCTATTGCGGCTAAGATGGGAGCCCTTTGCCAAATTGAGAAACGAAACTTGTCAGGATGTATTACGGCATTTTCTTCATAAATAAACACCGGTGCACTTAATTACTCCTAACCGTATTTTCTTAAGAGAGAAATAAGTATAATTTTAGTTAGTGCACAATGTTAATTGAATTGACGGGTATGATAATTCCGAGTTTTAATTGGACATTATTCCAAATGGTATGCAAATATCTTGATTTTCTTATGCGTTCTTACTTCCATTTCTAGGCGAATATTACTCTCGGATTTACTGTTTGCTCTGCATTAATTAAGTTTAGAATGCCGCTGTAGCGTGAACGCCGTATAATCCTTTTTTATTTTCTTTAATTTTTGTATAATTGAATTATTCTCTGCTGTAATATCAACATTGAAATCAATGAGTAACAGTTGTTCGTTTCACAATATATTAACATTTAATCTCTGACGATGATGTAGAAGGTTATAACTCTGCATTTCTGTATTTTAAACAAAGCAGTTAGGATGAAATACGCGTGTCGGATCAAGTTACTGCGAGATAATCACTTTTACTTTTTAGCAACTTTAATTTCTCTCAAAACGGTCTTTCAAGAAATGGATGTTGTCTTCGTATGCCTGTTTTAGGCAGAGGGGTGCGATTGTTCTTGTTTTCCAGTGGCGCCATCTATGGCCAAGAATTCGACTTTTTCCACACCCATACGTCACACCCTTTTATCGGGTGGGCCCATTCATACATACATTCATTCATCCACAGATCGTAATTTTGACCTGAATAAGAGAACGATCGATCTCCAATCTAGTACCCAAGAGGTATCAAGAAATTGATGTATGTTAAAAGTATGAGAACGACTCGTTCATTTTTTTACATAACCAGAACAATTAACTTTAGCACTATAAATAAAAAATGTCTCCTCAAATTTACCTCTGAATTAATAAAAATTAATCCTTCTATTTCAGCATAAACCCCCTAAAAAGCATAGTTTTCGGACAATTAGACTTTTAAAAAACTATTTATAATATTCTTTCTTTACATTATAATAAATTTTTAATATATGTATTAAAATTAGAATGTATGTATAACGACGGGTATTACTTTAATGATATTGTAAAAATTATGAGATATATTTCATAGGGAATCGTGTAAAATTCATGAAATTTTTAATACCACACGTTGTTTTCTTTCGCTGTTTATTGTCTTGTACTATCGTTGTATAGCGTCGGGTATTGATTTTAAGTAAAATGTTTATGAACGAAATGAAAAGCGGTAGAAATGATTCCTAAAACGTTATAAAGAAACTATAAAATCTTCGCTCAAATTTTACATAGATGCATATAAAACGTTATGGAATGAGTTAAAATCCGCGTTGAAGTTGTTCGAATACACATAACAGTCCAAACATTAAATAAACAAGCAATAAAGGAAAGTTCGCCGCTCGATTAAGGTCAGTGACCAGCAAAAAGTGTTCAAAGACCGTAAAAATTATGTTTGCCCTAAAGGTATCATGCCCGTAAAAATACAGGTTTACCCGTATTTTTTATTTTTTTTTTAAACGTGTGTGCTACTGTCCAAAAATTACGCTGTATGCCCGTAAAAAAGTATCTCCAGTTGGTGCCTTGGCGTTGTTTGAAACTCAGAGGTTGTTAAATCAAGGCGAACCGTGAAACGAGGTGAAATTGTGTTGTGCTGCCATCTGTCGTGTCGTGGAGTGAGAGATTCACCTCGGCGCCGGTTAGGTTTGAACCCGGGATATTTAATGTCCGTAGTCTGATGCCGTAGCCATCATGAAAATAGGTATACGTCTTTAATTGAGTTAGGAAGCTTTATATAAAAAACCGTGTAAATTAATGGTCAACTCCTCGTTCTGCTGAAATTTCTTACGATTGCAGGTACTTTGCTTTGTTACAAAAAGGGAGCCGGCTTTTAAATTAACTGTGAATTATACTAATATTTCTGTATATCGTTACGGTTAAGGATAATGTTTTTTTTTTTCTTAAAGTGGTTTCGGGCCTTATAAATTAATGACTAACTCACTTACTCAATCTTTCTTCTTATTTTCTTCTTATTTTCTTTTATCATCGTTAGATCAAATTGCCTAGATCACGTGACACGCAGTTATGGTATGGGACAGCATACCCGATTCCAAATCTAGTGATAATAAACTCTTCATTTCAACTAAGTGACAGTAATTACATATTTTAAAAAAATATATTCTTTTCTGCAGAATTTAACTTCGCCATTTTCTTATTCACACAGAACTCCCCTTTCTTCCTTAAATTGAAAACTTGGAGAGATATTCTAGTTTTGCTTTGAAAGATATACACAGCATATGAAACAATAGTTATAAATTTTTATTTACTTTACTTCTTTTAAAATATTTTTTCGACTTAACTGTGTAAGATAATTGAATTCGCAGTGGAATCTGTTGTTATCTTCTATTCTGTGAAATTTCATTACCAATTTTAATTGACTTCGGAAAGTGTCCCTGATCACAGTATTTTAAAATAAAAATATTTAAGACGTGCGTCTTTTAATGGAGAATCTAAAAATAAGTTTTACCGACCTTTTCCTTACTTTTAGTTTATTTTGTTGAGTGATCTAATGAAAATGTTTATTCCACTCATTCACGAAACTTGAATATAGTTAATCAACATAAAAGGATATTCTAGAAGTTTCTGGAACCAATAGCTGCCAAGCACATATCACCTTTCGAATTAATGATCTCACTTCTTATTTCTCCACTTACTTCCAATATCGATATATCGTTCTTGTGGAGAAAGTTATCGTAATAAAAGGCATCTTGGTTATAGTAGACGGGGTGTATGGATTTCTTAGAGTGTGTGTTCTTTGATGAATTTTCTTTACTATCCTTTCATTCTGGTTTAATCTTGCCGTTTCAAGAGTATTATTTGAAATTGGATTTTACGAACGGTAATGAAAGAGTTTTCAATTTTTATTTCTTTTGGGACAGAAGTGAAGGAACAAGGATGAAGGGGAGTTAATTACAAAAATATTTCTAGTTTTGGTTCAAAAAGTTTTTAGAAGTTACTTCTCAGTGATTTTATTTGGTGTCGGTTTATAATTGGAAAATACTGCTTACGTTTTTGATTAGAATAGGGGAAGTGTGGTGTTATCAGTTTTCTAAGCTCCTATCTAAATTAAGAGTTGTATTTTTCCAATGGATAGTCTTAGTTAATGTGAACATGAGAGATGTATTTTTCCAGTGGATAGTCTTAGTTAATGTGAACATACAAAATAGTTTTAAAAGCAAACAAAGGATGACGTACACAAATTAAATATTTCCGAAACTGTATTTTCGTTTTTTTATACTTACTAAATAGGCAATGGTCTAGTTACTATGTAGATCTGCGATTGCTGTGTGATTAATACATTGAGCTGTATATGTGAGCTACGAGGGTTCCTCAAGCCTACTCAGCATCAGATTGATGGATACCAGCTTGTCTTTGGTGTTAAGGCGGCCGGTGTGTAGTGATGACCATACTGCCATTGTTATGCAGTTGGTCGCATAAATGTGGAGCCTTAACTTCGGGCTGTTTAAAGAATGTTTTACTTTAACTTGTTACTATACTGCTCTAAAATTGATTACTGAATTATGAAGCAGAAATAAATTTCACTATAAAATATTGTTTTTAAAATCAATCTTAAACAAAAAAAAAATTATAATTTTGTAAAATTTCTAACCATGTAATATCTTTTAAGTATAAGATTAATATTTTTTTCATCCAGGCTCACACGACAAAATTTACTGTAGTTCTCACAGTATAACATGGCTTGCAAGATGAAAGTCGCAAAGATAACAATTTTATTATGGCTCACAAGACAATTTACTGTATATAACTTATTTTTCTTTTTTGGGGGGGGGGGGTATAACATGGCTCACGAGATGAAAATCCCAATTCTAGCTAAGTATAACATTTTCATTTATGGCTCACAAGACAAATTTAACTGTAAAACACATTGTATACCATGGCCCGGATGAATTTTATTGTAACTCTCTTAAAGTATAACAGTTCCAGTATGGCTCACAGGACAAAATTCGCTGTAAAACTCGTAGCTTACAAGATGCAATTGCTTAAAATTATTTCTTAAAATATAACATAAATTTCAAGTACGAGTATAACAGTTTCATTATGGCTCACGATATGGAATTTTTCATAAACCTTTTAAAGTTAACAGTTTAATTTGCTTATAATATTAATTGAATGCTCATTAAAATTATTTTGTCAGGAATTGGTGCTGTTACAAACCTACTTAGCACTAATAAAATTTTAAATTACAAAGAAAGTTAATCTTATTGTTTCAAAATCACACCTACACACTAATTATTGGAACGCATTAAATACAAGATATTGATTTTATTAATCAAAGCATCTAAATTTAAAGTGAATGAATTAATATTGATTTAAATGCAATATGATTTTATTTACTTTACTAATTGTTTCCTTTTGAAACTACTTGAAAGCACAACAAATTAATAAATTGTTGTTCTCTTAAACGTATAAATCCATTAAAATATATTTTTACCTTAAATCACTGGAATAAAATTTTGTATTCATCAATTAAATGTAATATTGTTTTACCATTATTTTTTCTTCCTTATTGGGTTAAACTAATACTTAACTTACTTGCTCTCCATTTTTTTAAAAAAAAACAATTTGAACATGCCAAACAATTAAGGCTTATTCTTGCTTTAAATCACTGAAATAAAAGTTCGTATTCATTCATCAATGGAATGTTATATTGTTTTACTATTTATTTTCCTTCTTAATTGGGTTTAACAAATAAACTATTACTTGATTTGTTTGGGAAAGATATGAAAATAAATTCTTTGTCGACATTTGAATCATTTGTTTCCAGAAAAAGGGAGGGAAACATAAAACAAATCAAACTATCTAGAGCCCTTTGCGCTACTTGAAACCAGCATGGCGGTACCATGTCTTTTGGAATTCGACATTTAATTCTTCTTTTTTTCTTTTCCGCTTTGTTGACTGTTTTATTATTTCGAAAGTACTCGTTTTTGTTTCATTTTACTCTAGTGAGTTACTGAATCTGACATTTCGATGTCTTTTTCGGTCCATTTCTCCGTAAATTCGAGCTAATATTTCTTGTAAACGAACAAATAAATTGTTTTGAAAGTAAGGTACTTGATGTAGTAGATACATCCTTCTGTCAAACGTGTACTTTTTTATTATTTGGGAACTAGTTTGTATCCTTATTTTTCCGTATTTTTAAAAGGAATTTTAGAGAGAAAAAAAATTTAAGTAAACATTGATTTGTTCTTTCGAGTTTCTCCTAATTTTACGAATAGTTATGTTTTGATACTAAATTTATTTATAAATAAAAGTATTTAAATTTTATAAAACTATCTAATGTAATAACATCTATATTACAACTTTTTAATAATGCTCTTAATCGATGAACTGTATTATCAATTACATTTGGTGATGACGCAAAAAAATTTAAACAAGCAATGTGATATTCCAAGTTCAACAAATTTTGCTTGATAAAATTGTTGTTTTTGTTGTCGTTGGCCAGTGTTTCCCAAAGTGTGGTACGCGTAACCCCAGGGGTGCGGGTGCAGTTTAGCGGGGGTACGCGTTCTTATGCAAAATATCTTGTAACTATTTAAGAACAAAGCTAGCCATGAAAATTTCCGACTACGTATTTTTCTATCGCCTATTTCTTGCAGAGTTAACAGTTAATAATTAGTGGTGTCGACAGCCAGTTGTGATTTTTAACTTTCATCTGTGCAATTTTTTTATAGTAAAAATCCATAAAAAAAATTTTTTATTAGTCGTACACAGTGTTACGAAAAANTTTTCAGTATTTTTAAAAGGAATTTTAGAGAGAAAAAAAATTTAGGTAAACAATGATTTGTTTTTTCGAGTTTATCCTAATTTTACGAATAGTTATGTTTTAATACTAAATTTATTTATAAATAAAAGTATTTAAATTTTATAAAACTATCTAATGTAATAACATCTATATTACAACTTTTTAATAATACTCTTACTCGATGAACTGTATTATCAATTACATTTGGTGATGACACAAGAAAATTTAAACAAGCAATGTGATATTCCAAGTTCAACAAATTTTACTTAATAAAACTGTTGTTTTTGTTGTCGTTGGCCAGTGTTTCCCAAAGTGTGGTACGCGTACCCCCAGGGGTGCGGGTGCAGTTTAGCGGGGGTTCGCGTTCGTATGCGAAATATCTCGTAACTATTTAAAAACAAAGCTAGCCATGAAAATTTCCGACTACGTATTTTTCTATCGCCTTAATAATTAGTGGTGTCAGCAGCCAGTTGTGACTTTTAACTTTTGTGCAATTTTTTTATAGTAAAAATCCATTCATTTTTTTTATTAGTCGTACACAGTGTTACGAAAAATTTAAAAAAGGGTCCACTAAAGTCATAAGTTCGGGAAACACTGTCGTAGGCCATTAAGGCAAGAGTTGCGATTGTTCTTGTTTTCCAGTGGCGCCATCTATGGCCAAAAATTCGACCACACCCATACGTCACTCCAGTTTATAGGGCGGACCCATTCATACATCCACTCATTCATCCGCAGATCGTTATTTTACCTGAACTAGAGAACGATCAATCTCCAATTCAGTAAGCCTTGAGATATAATTTGTTATGGGAACATGGAGGACTTAGTAACCCGACATATTTAACGTACACAAGTCACCATTTACTACCCGGAGAGCTTTCGGTCGGCTGGGTTCGAACTCCCGTTCTTGCGAACGTGAAATAAAACTGTTAAAAATTAGTTATTAAGTTAATTTTTGTGAAAAGAAAGTCATTAGAAATCGTTTGACATTGACCTAAAAGTAACCACTCGCCACGTGCCGAATAAACAAAAAAAGGGGTGACTTAAATTAAATAAACATCCAGTCAACTTTTTCCCATAGCTTTGTTTAAAAATTGTTCAATGATAAAAGTACATCAATGTTGTACATCAATGTAGTTTTCATTCAAAATCCATCAATTTGTGATAGAATGATTCATTGGAGGTGAGTTCTTTAATTATTCACATTTTCCAAAATTCTAATGCATTCATTAAATGTGGTTTACCTCCCTAAATATTTTTACATAAATGTCTTTAAAGTCAGTAATGTTTAACTAAATTTTGTCATATTTTTATATTATTTTTACAGTTGAATTAACTTTTTATAGCTGTAAATTACTTTATGAATTTTTTGTTAAAGTATAAAATTTAATCCCAGCCCACAAATAAAAAAAAGTTTGCGGAAAGTGTCTATTAAATGAAAAGGACCCTTCGATATTGGTCACCGACTCATTTGGTGTCTACGAAGTCATTAGAGTCTTCTGGCTACTAACTGAAAATTTAAATTTTCCAAGTCTATTTGACAATGAATAATCAAATCATTTCTAAAGTAATAAATGATTTTATATCTTGATTAAATGATACACATAACATTCATTTCATTACTACTCATAATCTGTGAACTGTATTTTCTTTTAATCTTTTTTTTCCCTTCTGGTATTGCATTCGTTTTGATACAATATGAAATTAGTGATGTAGGAAGATCAAAGAGATATATTGCTATTACCATCATATAAGAGCATGCAGACGTTTGCGGGAGATGGTAACTGGAATCTCGAAATCGAGGTCAATTTCCCCTAGTGCCCTGCTCCTTCGAAATCAATATATTCTTGTAAGTGTCCTACTCCTCGTGACTGCCTATTGCTTTCCAACAAATCGAATGAGCTTCAATTCCATTATTTTATCCCTCTTGAAATAAAATAGAAAAAAAAAAGTACTATTGGTGACTTGTGCCATTTCAACCCTCCGTTCGTAAAGTCAAAATGTGTATGTATGTTTGGCTGGCCGCGTGATTCATTTTGGACGATTTAATGCTCCACGGGCCATCGAATTGAAATCATGCATATGACAGAAGATGTTCCCTCCCTTTTTATCTCGTATGTGCATCATTTTTTTTTGGGGGGGGGGGCTTTTTCATGATTATTTCTGCTTGGAAATAATGTGTAGCCTTTTTTTTTCTTCTTATACTGGTAGTCGTCACGCTCCCCCCCCCTCCCCCAGAAAAATCCTTAAAGAAATTTTTCTGCCTATTTTTTATACTTTTTATTTATAAATTTTTTTTTGTTCTTTTTTCCCATTTCTTCTTTTTGAATGCATTTTTCTTATTTGTGTTCTTTCTTTTAGTCGGACTAATCGGTAAAGGCTACGTTTTAGTCGTCATCGTTTTTTCTATATTTGTTTTCCCCTCGAGATTCAAGCTCATATTTTTATGTGATGGTGATGACTTCGTAACAATCTAAGTTTCTTGTAATAAATAAAATATTTTTTCATCAACTTTGAATCTCCGTTTCTCGAAGATTCCATAACTTAAAACTAATATTCCAGTAAACACTGTTCATTTTTCAAAATAATTATAATAATAATCGTTATTAAATACTGACAAAATACGTAGAGCAATTAAGTTCCACATCTATGCAAAACAAACTTCATTNTTTTTTATACTTTTTATTTTTAAATTTTTTTGTTTGTTCTTTTTTCCCATTTCTTCCGATTTTGAATGCATTTTTCATATTTGTGTTTTTCTTTTAGTCGGACTTATCGGTAAACGCTACGTTTTAGTCGTAATAGTTTTTTCTATATTCGTTTTCGCCTCGAGATTCAAGTTCATATTTTTATGTATTGGTGGTGTCACTTAGTAAACAATCTAAGTTTCTTGTAATAAATAAAAATAATTTTTCGCCAACTTTTAATCTTTGTTTCTCGAAGATTGCATAGCTTAAAACTAATATTCCTGTAAACACTGTTCATTTTTCAAAATAATTATAATAATAATCGTTATTAAATACTGACAAAATACGTAGAGCAATTAAGTTCCACATCTATGCAAAACAAACTTCATTTGTTCATAAGTTTGGCTGTAAAATTCTACCACATTTCGCATATTCTCCGGACATTACTCCGTCGTGTTCCCACCATTTATTTGCTAGATATACGCTTCTGATGTCTTGATTTTGTTTAAATAGGTAAGATTTAGATCAAGATCTGAGGGAAAGATTTTTCTTTCCTTCTCAAAACATGATTTTTAAGCTTTTAAAAATGGTCATTTTTTGAAAGTTCTAATATTTTTTTGTAGATTTTGTCATTTAAATGGGTAAAAGAATTATAACTTTTATTAGTTGGGTGAAATGTTTACAGAAATTTCTTTTTTCTTTCCCGTGAAAAAATTATTTTTTCTTTTCTGAAAAATGTATCTTTTTTACCTAGTGAAGACAAGTAAAGAATAGAAAAAAAAAGGGGGAAGATGAGAGAATAAAATGAGGAAGGGGATTACGTATAAAAATACGAAGGGGCGTGTTTAGGAGAAATTTACATTTTGCCGTTAAAGAAAAATATGAAAAGAAGCTTATTTTTAAAGCAGAAAAGGTGGCAATTGCATTGTTAAGTATAATCATTTTTTATGAGGAAAATGAAAATTTCTCACTTTTCTAAGCAAATTAAATTGAATAGAAACGGAGAAAGAGTATTTATTAAACATATAGTTTTTTTTTTTAGCTTTTTATTAATCAATAACTTTTTAAATTAATAAATAAAATTAACAATCCATGATTCAACTAAATAATAATTAACGCTTACATTGTTGGAGTTAAAGGTTTAATCTGAGTAAGTTTAAAGAACATGTGGAAATTGTATTGATTTTACAAAGTAACGTGCTAATTGAAAATGAATTCAAATGCAATAGTATTGGTTATTGGTAAGATCCACCTAGTTAATTGTATTGACTATTTTTCGCGCTTAACTTATCAACGGCCAAATAATTATAAGGTATGTTTAACATTAACGTGTATTATATTAATGCACGGATAAAAAATCTGGTAAAATTATCGTACAGTATGGCAATGAAATTTCTTGCAAAAAAAAAAAATCAAGCATAATTCTGGTCAATATAACCAAAATACACTGTATTTAAAACATTCATTTGGTAATTTTCTTCGTTCATATGATCGTGGTTTAATCGAACATTCTGTTTTTTAGTTCTTATTATCACACGTTTATTAAAAAATACGAAACTGAAAAGTAAATTTAACGGAATAAATGGTTTTTATGACATGCCCTAAGTTTTCATAAATTACCAAATTTAAACACAGTTGCCAAATTTTATTCCATATTATAAAGCCAATTTTTATATTTAATTTTACCAAAATCATTACCAAATCGTTTCAGTAAAAACTACTGAGCTTCTTGGTAAGCTCTCGGTAAAGATTACGAGCCCCTAGAGCCGGAAATACTGTATATCTTACCTTATTCCGGTTATTTTAACCTTATTTTTTTTCTGATTACGTTTACGAATTAAATTGATGATTACGTTTTACATTAACATTTACGAATTAAGTCAACGTGGGCATTTTACATCAACATGTATGCGTTTATTCAATGGTTTCCTGGCCAAATTTACTACCGTTTAGCGGTACCTTCACAAATTCAACTTTATGAAGAACGGTAGTTTCACAAAATACTTTTTCTTAAAATTTTATTTTTGTATCCTGTAAGAAACGATAAATCCATATTTTTGTGTTGATTTTTTAATATAATTTTTAATTTTTCAAAAATTATGTCCGAATTTTTGCAAAACAGGTACCTGTCAGAAAAACCTAGACAGGCCCCTGTTATTATTACTTGAACGTGTGTGTTTTACATTAACGCTTAGGTATTACGCCAACGTGTACTTTTTACATCAACATGTATGTATTTCGTCAACGGGTATAATGACACCAACATGTAACATCGTATTACAGCCATGAATACATAGCATGAGTAACACAAGTCATGATAAATTAAAGATATCATTAAATAAAACGTGTAGTTTATGAATAATTTGTATTAGCATCGGTAAAAATGCAAGTTGGAAAATAAGGAAACTTAATCAAGATATTAATTCAAAGTCAAAAACGACAGAATTCAAGAACTGATGACAAAAATAGAGTATGCCAAAAGGCAATGATTCTGAAAATTTGTTTTGTGTCCTCCTGCTGATATCTTGCTGGGGGTTTTCCCAGGGAAAAGGCTGCTCTTTTCATAATCCTCAACTTTGTCCCCCATCCATCATTTCCGCAAACTTAATTACCAGCTGTTGTCCCCATTCAGTGTGACATGAAAATATTGACAACGATCTGCATGCGACACCGTGAGGATGCTTCAAAAGTTAATTATTTTGTATCATTAGAAGGGATTACGAAAAATGTGGTTTTCAGGATTTCGTTGGCAAGTTGGAGAATATCGATTGAACTTTTCACTCTTGCTTTTTTTTCTTCTCGCGTGATTGTTGACATTTTAATTTATATTTAAGATTTGATTAGACGGTGATGTGTCTGATATTAGCATTAAAAAAGATTTTTTCTTTTTTAATTATACTTAAAATTCATCTAAAGAAACGATGTTTGCAATTTGGAATAATGTTTTGATTGAATAAAACAGTTTTTAAAGGAGTTATAACAACAATTTTGCTTTAATTTGCACACTCTTTTAAGGAAATATTGAGATATTTTTTTCATCCCTGCAACAGTAAATATTCTTAGTTGATAGTAATTTTGTATGTGAAATAAGTTTATAGATAAATTTATTTAATCTGTTTTGCAAATGCGTCCAGCAATTTTTCTTAACATCTCGCTAATTTCGTTGCACTAAATATTAATCAAAAGCCCTATAATGACTCTAAAGTCTTCAAAAATGATTCAAATTAATATACGTTGCAGTTAAAGACACAAGTTCAACTTCAATAACAACTTATTTTAATGAAAATTAAGAAATGGGTCTGCACTTTTTGCATTCCATTAATACTTGATGTTTTGATAGAGCCTATTTGAAATAATTAAAAAACTTCTTAATGTAGGCTTCAAAATACACAATTTCGTGAAAAAAATGTATAAAAAGTGATTTTTTCCGCTGTCTAACACTGCTAAAAATAAACAAAATCTATGTGGCTTTAAATTCCTGTAATTTGTCTTTAGCTAAAATAGAAGTTTTTGATACGAATAACAACTTTTCGATCTTTTCTCGATTACCTAACTTTTAAATAATTTGTACGATTTACCAATAGAGATTATTTTAAAATGGTCATGCTTTTATAAAATGTTCCCTCTACCGTTATTTGTTCTTCTAGTGAAACAGTTTATTGAGAGCATAGTAAGGCTGCATCGCTGTAAGGAAGTGATGATTTTTTACTCACTTCCTGCGGTTCGTCTTTTACGTGGTCATTTATTGTCAATTAAAATGCATGACTCAACAAAAGAAAAATAAACTCATTAGTAATCGTACAACTATTATTTGAGTTTATATTAGTACACTTGATTTGAATTGACATTTATTCATCAATTGTTATCATTATTTTAAATTTACCTTTCGTTTTTATTTTCAGGCATGCAGTCTTGACCGAACGTGACTGAATGGCTTCGTGTCATCAGCTCCGCTGGGTCTCAACCCTGGTTTTTCTCTGTTTCACATTCCAAACAATTGCCACAACAGAGGAGGAAGAGCCAGAATTTACCCGAGAGCAGTACAATGTCACGATTCCGGAAAACTCGATTCCAAAGACGCAGGCCATCTCTAAAGAGAAGATGGGAATATTTGTTTCTGACCCGACGCTCCAAATACGATATAAGATAGTTTCCGGTGACCCCGATCGGTTTTTCAAGGCAGAAACTAGGCTTGTTGGCGATTTTTGGTTTCTTATGATTCGAGTTCGTACTGGCAATCGAGCTGTTTTGAATCGAGAGTATCAAGATACGTATCGTTTGATCGTTCGGGCCACCGTCACGTCCGATCTGAAACGAGCTCTTAAGTTAAAGGCTCAAACGGAAGTCATTGTTCATGTTACTGATACAAATGACATCCCACCATCGTTTTATCCACCTTCTTATGATGTAAGCGTTGCCGAAGACAAACCTTTGCACACCAGTATACTTCAGATAAGTGCTCATGATCCTGATTTAGGCATCAATGGGGAAATTTATTATAATCTGGCTGAACCTAGCTTACAATTTGCTGTGCATCCAACTCGTGGTATTCTAACGTTAACACGGCACCTTGACTATCAAAAGCAACCTCTTCATACTCTTACGATTCTTGCCAGAGACCGAGGGATTAAATTTAGAGCTCTTGACTACACGTCTCGTTCAACAACTGTAACCGTTAAAGTCACGCCTGTTAACCTGTATCCACCTGAGATATTCGTTCGTCAATTTTCGGCCTTACTATCCCCATCTGATCCCAACATCTATGCTGTTGTTAGAGTCATTGATAAAGATCTCGGTATCCATGGAGAACTTGATGCTCTGGAAATAATTGATGGCGATCCTTCCGGTATGTTTCAAGTTACACCTGGAAACAAACAAAATGAATATAATATTGAGTTAGTTCACCCATCCTTGAGAGATAACAGCATTTCTGAGGATTACACAATAACACTTCGTGCCAAAGACAGAGGTACTCCTCCGCGAACTACAACTCAGGTAGTCAACGTTAGACTGGCAGAAACGGCTGATACTAATCCAGTATTTGAACAAGCAGATTATGATATAGAAGTTGAAGAGATTTCACCTCCTGGGTCAAGAATCCTACACATGAAAGCCACTGCTCCTGAACATAAACCTATCGTTTACAGAATCGAGAGTGGCAACACGAATGGAACTTTCACAATTCATATGAAGTCGGGTTTGTTGACACTGGCTACGTTTTTAGACAAGGAAACGAAACCTTATTATTCGTTGACAGTTAGTGCCTTCGATCCATCATCAAGAGGTCAGAAGAAAAAATCAACAGCTATCGTTAATATCCGAGTTTTGGATAACAACGATAATGATCCTGTTTTCAATAATACCATGGATTCTGTTGTTTTCGACGAAAATAAACCATCTGGAAGTATTGTGTATACCGCATTTGCAAGTGATAGAGACGAAGGGGATAATGGTTACATCACTTATAGTTTAGCTAATATAAATCCAGTGCCCTTTACTATGGATCCATTTACAGGGGAGATTCGAGCTACAGAAATCCTTGATTACGAAACAATGAGACGCGAATACGTTTTAAAGGTTCGAGCTTCCGACTGGGGTGCACCCTACCGGCGTCAAGCGGAAATGACTCTTAAAGTTCGTTTAAAAGATGTCAATGATCATCGACCTTTGTTTGAGAAAGTTGGGTGCAAAGGATATGTTTCTCAATCTGCTCCTATTGGCACCGAAGTCATTACTCTTTCGGCTATTGATTTCGATTACGGAAGTACAGTTAAATACCGCATGGTACCATCAAATGACGATCCTTGTTTCAGATTGGAAGCAATGTCAGGTGTCTTGAGGATAACTTGCGATCTAACCAAAATGAATATTAGAGAAAGAATAATTAACGTTTCAGCGACTGATGGCACTCATTTCGCTGACGTAATGTCCATACAATTAAAAATAATTAGCAGTGGTAATAATCAAAGACTAGCAGACAGAGGGGCATTAATGGAATGCCGAGATGTGGGAGTTACAGACAAATATAAGAAACAGCTGAATCTTGCCAAAGCTAACAACAGGAACAATGACGTTACAGAACCCACCCCTACAAGCTTTTCAGGAAA
The DNA here is from genome assembly GCF_043381705.1 of Parasteatoda tepidariorum. Taxonomy (NCBI): domain Eukaryota; kingdom Metazoa; phylum Arthropoda; class Arachnida; order Araneae; family Theridiidae; genus Parasteatoda; species Parasteatoda tepidariorum. The sequence goes on from NC_092205.1 coordinate 51,258,020, forward strand.
TAGATATCCCCCTGAATTCCCTTTGGGACTGCCTACAGAAGTCTGGATAAACGAAAGCCTTCCGGTGGACTCCGAAGTTACTTCATTAAAAGCAAAAGACAAAGATAGAGGCTATAGCGGTCTTTTAGTCTATGTAATCACCTCCGGTGACGAATTTAACTTCTTTAAAATAGATTTACAAACGGGTAAACTATTTGTAGACGCACCATTAGATAGGGAGTTTATTTCCGAGTACAATTTAAACATATCTGCTTATGACTTGGGTAATCCCCAAAGGAGTGCTTCTAGGACGCTTTTAATCCACGTTGATGACATTAACGATAACAAGCCCATCTTTGAGAAAAGCTCTTACAATTTCGTTATTACCGAAAATGCTAAAAATGGCACTAGTATTGTGAGATTACGCGCCAACGACAAAGACGAAGGTTTAAATGCAGAATTGAGATTTCATTTGGAAACAGATGTCGACGAGTTTCATATCGACGAAATGACCGGTTTACTTACAGTGTTTGGTAGTCTGGACCGTGAAAAAACCGAAGCCTATCAATTAAGAACGAGAGTGGTTGACGGGTCACTAGATAACCCACTTTCTTCCACAGCAGTGGTAAATATTCGAGTTTTGGATATCAACGACAATGCGCCCTATTTCAGTCTGAAGCAGTACTGGGTGAAAGTGCGCGAAGATTTGCCTCTGGGTGTTGTGGTTATCGTCATGGTTGCCAGTGATCCAGATTTGGACGAAGGTGGTGAAATAACATATTCATTGTCTGGTGATGATACCTTCACGATTGATCCTTTGATGGGCGTTATTCGTTTATCGAAAGCTCTTGATTTTGAAACGATTCAACTATACAATGTTACTATAACTGCTAGAGATGGCGGTGACCCCTCTTTGGAGTCTCAAGCCTCTCTTGTTGTAGAAGTGGAAGATGTTAATGAAAATATGTTCCCACCCACATTTGAAGATGTTGTAGTTGTTGGTCAGGTTATGGAAAACCAACCTAAAGGTACATTGGTGCTTACAGTTTCTGCAATTGATGCAGATCCTCCTGGACTGAATAATCAGTTTACTTATTCCATATTGGATGGGGATGGAATGGGATTCTTTTCAATTGATGACAAAGGTGAGTACAAATTAAAAGTATAATTCATGAACTCTGCATGTGCAATCTTACTGTAATGTTCATTAGTAAAATACCACTAACAAAAACTATCTAATTTTATTTTCTTAATTACATTCTTCCTGGCATATTTTCAATCCCGAGGATGAAAATTTTGAAGTAAATTTTTTGTGTGTGTTACGTTTTTCAGGCGCTATTTGTCATTGAAATTTATCATCACTTGTTGTTCAGAGAGTTGGCCGATTTTGATAATCTTGTTTTTTCTTCTTAATACTTTTTTTTCTATTTCGCTAATTGTTTTATAATTATTTGAGGCGTATTATTTGTCGGTGTTAAGAATTGCATAATTTTTACATTTTATGTAATGGTATGTTTGCCCCACTCCCCACCCTTCCTTATTCTGGACGTGTTAGTGGCGTTAAGAATTTTGAATTACGAATTTTTTTAAGCCACAGAAATTTTATGTTTGCCTCACTCCCCTGTCTTATACCCACCGCCTATTTTATTTCAAGAAGTTTTAATCTTGTTCCATGAAAAGCTTTTAGACTCGATAAATATTTCTGAGAAATTCGGAGCGAAATTTTTTTTTTAAATATATTGAATCTTTTTTAAAAAAATCGCCAATTTGGCGAGCTTTTTCTTACCCATGTTAAACTCATTAAAATTACTTAACAATTTCCAAATTTTGCTTATTTTTATGATCACATACAATGCAGCGTTAAAATAAGTAATGTAGTTAACAAATGCTTTTCATTTTCACGAAACTGTGACTTTTCCCTATTTTGACATTTAACGTCATTTTCATTGATAGTGTTGGCTAAAGGTAGGTAAAACTTTACAGTTACGAACGACCGCTATTTTCACCGGTAATCAAATTAACATATTTGTGCTCTGAAAAGCGTTGTATATAAGATAACAGTGCTTTCTTAAAACAACCATAAGCATTTCCGTTTAATTTGTTACACAGATCCTAGACTTATGGCGTAACTACCACTACAATTATTAAATACTAATTCAATTATATATAAGTCATGTTAACTTGATACAATCTTGGGGTACCTTTCGATAGATCCCGGTCCCCTCTGCAGAGGATCAAAATTGTGATGGCTTGTCTTCGGATCATCCTCGGGGATGTTTCCCAAAACGTCGCGAATAGCCCATTGTGCAGCTCTAGTGCGACGTAAATAAGCTACAACTACAATCGATAGATACCGGTTAGCCCCATATTGGTAGTCTACGGATATGATAAGAACCTAAGAACTCCCATACCTCTGCATTTACGTCCACTTCGATTAGAACACGCCTATTTCGATGGATGATCCACATCGAACAGTTAACTTGTTATTTGTGACTGCGTTACTGTCCTCCTCACGCTATTACTACTCCATCACACACTCGGCGTCTAATAGCGACCACGGCGGAAACGAAATCCCCGCAGATTATCTAACTGAGCCAAGTTTGTGAGAAATAATATTGCCATTTATTTTAAACTATGAGAAATTTTGAATTTTAAACCACCAATTCATATTCTACCTTAATCAAGATATATATGCAATATTTCATCTAAGTTTTCTTGCATAATAGTGAACAATTCGCTTCCAAATTGCAGGCGCACCCAAAATTCCAGGAAATGCTAGGATTTACAACAATAGAAAGCTCATACAAGTGCCTTTATGCATATAATACTATTACCTCATTTGATTTTGGATGTTGGTGGAAGCTATAATTAAAGCGCATATCTACGTTGGGGGATCGCAATAGGTAATTAAAATGTCGGACTCGCTTTCTATTATATCCTGGTTTCCATTGTAAATAGTTCATTCACGTAATGTGATTCAGTGACAATAGGCAGGGATATATGTTTACTGGCGAGCACTAAATCTCTTGAATCCTGCATGAGTATACAGAAAGGAAAACATTATCAAATAGAACGTACAAATTTGTAGGACATTTAGGAACTTATTTCAGCTAATTGTTTATATTTCCTTATTGCCTTTTCATCAGATTGAGCAGCACTTTGATCAGTGAAGCTCTGAAGATTATATTATTTGTTTTGTGTATCGAATGAATAATGGAACAATTTTGGTAATATCGCATTCTATTGTTTGAGTTGAATTGAGGAATTTTTCAAATATATATATATATATATATAAAAGTCTGACTGAACTTCGATAAATTTCACCTTTCGAATTTTGTATGTTGATTTAGATTCTGGTATTGTTTATATTTTTATTTCACTCGTTTTGAAATTGATTCATATTCCTCACGTGAATACTGACTTAGCAGTCCTGGTTTTTCCTCATACGATTTTTACATCATCGATCTTTGAAAGAAAATTGACGATTTCTGTTCTACGCAGAAGTGCAGCAGATAGTTTTGGACTTATTCAAGTAGCAAGAAAAGAAAGAGAAGTTTTACCGCACGACTTTATTCAACGTGGTGGAACAGTGGGTTGATTGTCTTTAAATGCGCCAGGTGATTTCTCTTGATTGGCTACCCAAATTTAGACAGTACAGTGCTCAAAAGGAATTTTTTTCTCAATAACATGTAGGGGAGAGGGGGGTACATGTGAACAAATTTTTTTATTTCTTCATCTTTCAAAAAATATCATAAATTTTTCATAGTAAAGAAGTCCATATGTTTAAATAGTCTTTTCTTTGTCTTATGGAATTTTTTGAGATTTTTCAATAAAATATTTCTTTACTTTATAATATTTTAGAAAAATGACTTCAATTGTTCAAATGTGCCCCCATTGGGGGCACATGTGAACATGCCTGGGGCACATATGAACAAGATTAAAAACACAAAGCAATCATCATATTTCAAGGAAAAAAAATCTTTAATATAACAGATATAGATACGCATTATACTGANTAGATTCAGGTATTGTTTATATTTTTATTTCACTCGTTTTGAAATTGATTCATATTCCTCACGTGAATACTGACTCAGCAGTCCTGGTTTTTCCCCATACGATTTTTGCATCATCGATCTTTGAAAGAAAATTGACGATTTCTGTCCTACGCAGAAGTGCAGCAGATAGTTTTGGACTTATTCAAGTAGCAAGAAAAGAAAGAGAAGTTTTACCGCACGACTTTATTCAGCCTGGTGGAACAGTGGATTGATTGTCTTTAAATGCGTAAGGTGATTTCTCTTGATTGGCTACCCAAATTTAGACAGTACAGTACTCAAAAGAATTTTTTCTTTCTCAATAACATGTATCTCAATGCATTTAATCCTTTTTAACAAGCCTGTGTTTTAACACTCATGGCGGAAAAGCCGTATTTTGATCCCATTTACATTACATGGTCGGTGTCTGATTTGCTCCTCTCTGAACACCAACAGGAAGAAAATCCAGACAGCGCAGATTTAATAGGCACATTACTACTTTTATGTGCCTCTTTATTCGAATCATAGTAGAATCTGACTTCCACTCCCTCATAAACCAAAAGTATAAATTGTGCCATTGAAATTTTCTGTAAATATTCAATTAAGAATTTTGAAAATAGTTCCCTTTACCTGTAGTTTAGCTTTCGAATTTTATCGAAATTAAATTTGTCATGAAGATAACAATTAACAACATGACATCAATCAGAAAAAACACTAAAAATGATTTTTAATTTCCATATCATTTTCTAAAAAATTGTTCAAAATACGAAGTTAATGTTTAAAACATCTTTATGGTTGGTTGTCCACTATATCCGTATCTAGATTTGTTTAGTTTTTATCTAAAGGCATAGTGTTGTCTTAACATTTTTCTTTTCTTTACCGTTCTCAATAATAATGCATTCTTAGTAAAGTAATTTTTCCGCAAGTCTTGTTACTCTCAGTTTTCTGTAAGTTATTTTTCCTGCGATTTCCAGCTACTACTTGTTTCTTTTCTTTAGTTGCTGCAAGACCGACTGAAAGCATAAAAGAATATTATTAGAATGACACTTGGCATCGCTCCCAGTGTAAGAATGACGAGGGGGGGGGGATTTTTTTTTCTGTAGTAAGCAGGACGAAAAATCGATTTTTCGCCAGAGAAGACTTAGATGCCCGACTTTTTCTTTCTTTTTCTTCTTTTTTCTTCCTTAGAGCATAAGAAGTTCCATCATTTTCTAGCTGTTTTTCTGCTTACTTTAACCATCCATTCTCAGTAAGATGAAATCCTTGATTATCCCTTTAATCTTTAGCTTATTTTTTTTTGTTAAAGAAGTTCACTTTTTTGTTGGTATTTAATTGTCGCAACTTGAATTGAGCTTTTATGCATGTGATTGATTTATCATTCAACAACGGAGTTCGGAATATTTAACATGGAGTTCGTTTGAGTTATTGATGACATACAATGAAAATGTTTGATATTTTCTATGAAAATTGTGTACGTTTTTTTGAGAAGAAAACCACGAAATGGCTGCTCTGGATTGTTAACAAAATAATCTTAAATCGGGACACGTCCGAAGCGAAAAAAAATAAGAAGGTTTCTGGGTAACCATTTCCGATTAATTTTAACCTAGAGTTTACGTCATCGTTAAGATTTTCAAGAGTTGAAATTATTCCTTTACAAAATATCTCAGCAGTATAAGGTTGATTTTTAATGTCTGCAGCAGTCGTAATCGATTTCTCACACCAAGCCCATTAAGGTTTATAAGTGCAAGCTTGGAACAATGTTAAATTTAACCATGCTAGTTTAAGCGATTGAGCAAATTGATTGTATAAGCAAACCTCTTAAATCGAGATTAAATCTATCTTTGCAATACTAGATTAGAAAAGCCCTCTAAAATTGAAAATGAATCATCATTCACAAATCAAGAATAAAAAACTTTCTCAAACTGAAGATAAATTCAACTTCTCAACGTTTATTTTAGATTTTATGGCCGGATTTAGATTTTATTCACTGAAAAAATGGTTTTTTTTGCGCAGATCTCTACATACTTTCTTTAACACTTTAAGAGTGAAGATTGACCTGATCATTGAGTTTTCAACGCAAACAAAATGTTGCATTTGAGAGTCTGCATAACGGTAGAATGAAAAGAGGAAGAAAAAAAAAAGGTTTACAGTACCGTTAAACAAAATGCGATTTTTTTTTTCTGTAAAAGTTTCTGAAATGGAAGTGATACGATCCCTTTATTAAATCTTTAAGGAAACAGGCTTTACATACTAATATTGCAAATGAGTTTTAAAAAGGATTAGTCTGCCAACCTTTACATGCCAACCAAACAAAAATGAAAATACAGTGACTGCCGTAATGCTGCCCGATATCTGGGTGTTGTTTATCTGACTTTTTCAATATTATTAATATCAAGCAGAACAAAAATAATTTCGTAAATACATAATTCGATCTTGCAATAAATAAATAGCCAGAATAAGCGATTACACACGAAAGGTATCAACTCAATTCATTTTATTTATTGATTGTTTCTAATATTTTCAGTGCAATTTAAGTTTCGCTCGGAAAAATTTTATGAATGCTTAATATAGGAATAAACATTTTAATTGCACTCAAAAAGTAACAACTCAATTCATTTTATTTATTGATTGTTTTTAATATTTTCAGTGCAATTTAAGTTTAGCTCGGAAAAATGTTATGAATGCTTAATATAGGGTGAAAACTTTAATAAAAATTTTAATTGCACTCAAAAAGTAACAACTCAATTCATTTTATTTATTGATTGTTTTTAATATTTTCAGCGTAATTTAAGTTTTGCTCGGAAAAATGTTATGAATGCTATCGGGACTTTAATCTTAATAATAAAATTTACTAGAATATCGAGCATGTTCACACTACACCTCGTAAGCATAACATCAGCTGAGAAATACAGCGGAAGTTTTCTAAAGTGTGTTCTGGTTTTAGGACGCGTGTTGTTCACACTCGGTTAACCCTTCATTGTTGTTTTCTGCCAGCTTTCAGACTCCGTAAGTTTCACCTGTTGATGAGGCATTTGTCCTAGTATAAATTCTAATGAATACAGTAATTTAGATATGATAAACTTAATGCAATAGAAATATTTCAATTTTTGTTTAGTTAATTTAAATTTTTTACGCACTTTGTTTTAATTCGAGCTCTGACAAATATGATAATATAGATAGTATGAGGTCTTATACTTCAAAATTAAATTTAAAATTTTTATATTTTGTTATGTATTTTCTTCTAACATTTATTCTTAATTTGTGCTTTAAAAGGTATGTTAATTTTGGCAGATGTTATCAGATCTTGTAAATTCAATGTAGATGATTTAATTTTGTTGTCATTTTTTAATATAAATTTAAGTTGTATGCGCTGTTTGGTTTTAAATCTAACGATGATTAATCGCGTAACTGTTAGTGTAATTAAAATTTCTTTGAGACATACGCTGATAATATAAATTCTTATTGATATGTGAGTTTTATTACCTTGTCATATACGGGATATTTACTTTTAAAGTGAGTTCCGACTATTTGCATTTAGAAGTAAATATAAATAAAAACTGAATTTTTCGTAATTTAAAGAAAGAATCTAACTTCAATATATTATTATTTTTATTTAAAAAAAAGCTTTGAAAATTGCTTACAGCAGTATTTTTTTAATGTTTTTTTTTTTCCAGAAAGACCCCGAGTCGTAACTTTTTAAAAAAAAATTTTCCCATTGGAAAATCTAAGTTTACTTTTACTGCGTGGTCAGCTTTTAACTAAAAGTCATTCTCCCAAGAATTGGAAAAATCTCAGTAGTTGCCCGAGGCCCATACTGTGGAGAAGAGAAATTTTGCTGTCAGTTTCGATTTAACGTGACTTGTTCTAGAGTGGTTATGATAGTGGATTACTTTTTTATGCGAACTAAATCTGACATTTATCTTCATCTGCCGGAAAATTTAACTTCGGGCTTAAAACCACTCGAATACAATCGTGCCTAGTTTTCGGAGATAGTTTTAAATCTTATTGAAATCTCGCTTTTTTGGGGGAAGAATCCTATGAATGTCTATCTATCTATACATGTATATTTAAATAAAATAAGAATGCTATTTTACATTTTACTTGGTCATAAATTTAATTCATAAAAATCAGATTACTTTTTTGAACTAAAAAAATGAATTCATCGGATAGTATTAATTTAGGAAGTTTCTTACCTTACCTTCTCTGTTATGTGATGATCTGAGTACATGAAAGTTCTACATGACATTTTAAGGAAATTCCTGTGAATTAAGTTTAATGTTTTAGCTTTAACAATAGGAAATAGCGGTTCTGTTAAGCGACTCTTATTCGCATACTTTCATTTGGTGAAATCTATTAATCCTTGATGCTCATTTAAAGTGTTGGTTACATAACGTTCGCTCTTTTGGCCTTTTAATTTGCTGTCAAAAGAGAGGCTTTTTAAAGTTACTCGCCAACTGTTTGTTGCCAAATGCATTTGGAATGCCAAATGCATTGTTTCGTTTGAAAGTAAAGCTCAGATAACTATGAAAATTTTATCATCTCACAGAATCTCTAAACCTACATAACCTGTAGGTTTATACTACATAACCTGCAGGTTTAGAATTCATAACCGACTACGTAACCTAGCTCTGAACCTGTTATCTCTATAAATGATTTGCAACCGAAGCAGGTGGCAATGGATAGGAATGAAATACTTTTTTTAGTATTGAATTTTATTAAATTGAAGCTTTTTTTTATCGGATAATAGGTAATTAGGTTATGTAATTCAAATTGATATATTAATTAAATTGATAAAATTAATTCTTCAGATTATATTTATGATTTGATAGCAAGTGATTTACCTAATATCTTTTTGTGTCGAAATTCAAACAATGACTTTTAGAGAAATATAAGTTTAGAAAATGAAACATTTTTAAATTTTCAAGCCTTAATTAAGCCATCTTAAAATGTGTCTTTTTCTATTATTTCCTGCCGGAAAGAGGCGTTAGTTTAAAATAAAACACTGAACTTCTATTTTCCATGTATTATTTTTTTTCTTTTATTTCATCGTTTGTTATGTAATAAAATTAAAGCAAAACTTTCGACAATGTTGTTAAGCATACTGTCTTCTTTTTCGAAATTTATCATCCAAACAGGAGATTATGATTTCTTTTAAAAAATAACAAATAATGTTTGTTTGTTTTTTTCCAAAAAAAGAAAAAGTAGTTGCAATTTTTTTTTTTTACTCTACAGGGTGCAGGAGTATAAGGGACTTTTATTAATTTTTTTTTTATAGGGAGGGGAATAAAGATTACTAAAAAAAGAAAGTAAATTTGAAATTTAATTCTGAGAAAACAACACAAAAAGTTTTTATTTGTACAAAAAGTAAAAATAATATTCTGTTTACATTTTAGCTACAGTTTATATTTGTATTTTTCTTTTATCTATTCGAAACAGAATTTTTACATAAATTTTGCTTTTTCTTTGAAAGAAAGAAAATATGATTATTGAAACTTAAAAATAATCTGAAATATTTTATTTTGTACATAGTTTCAGATTGTTTTTGATATGTTGATGTTTCCCATTGTTAATTTTACCCCTTCATTATCATCTGCACAAAAACTAAAAGAATTAGAATTTTGATATTATGAAGGTGTGTGGAAAATCTACAAAGAGCTCGATTAAAGGAATAAAATATGATTTGGTTTTCGTTCGAGAATTATGAACTGTTAAACTTGTAATAATAATAATAATTTAACCGCTTTCCTGACTATCCCGAGTTAACTCGAGAATGTATGTATTGCAAATATTTATGAGCCGAGAAAACTCGGGCGTTGCAGAATTCGTCAGTACGTTTCGTATTATCGCGTTTTTACTCAGCCGGAAGCAAAAGAAAAAAAGGGAAAAAAAGAAGAAAAATTCTTGGATTGGAAATTTGGCAAGTTTTGTTTGGGAATTTTGTTGATGGTTTCTGGGACTGCACACGTGTTTTGTGCGATTGTATATAAGATGGTTGCTGAATTTACGTAGAAAAAAAAAAGTTTGAACAAATGGCGTATCACTTCACTGACGTTTGGAATGTTTTGTTTCACTTTGTTTTGTCCCTTCTTTTAAAAACTTATCTTACAAAGACTAATATTTATCTTTTTTAATTTGCTCTAGATCAGTGTTTCCCAAACTTATGACTTTTGTGTACCCTTTCTAAATTTCTCGTAACGCTGTGTACCACTAATAAAAAAATGAATGTATTTTTTACTATAAAAAATTGCACAAAAGTTGAAAATCACAACTGGCTGTTGACACCACTAATTATTAACTGTTAACTCTATAAAAAAATGGCCAATAGAAAAATACGTAATCGTAAATTTTCTTGGCTAGCTTTATTTTTAAATAAAAATTTTTGAAATTTTTGTTTGTTACAAGATATTTCCCACAAGAACGTGTACCCCCCGCTAAACTTTTCCCCGTACCCCTGGGGGTACGCGTACCACACTTTGGGAAACACTGCTTTAGATAAATCGGTATAGTATACTTATGGTAAACTAAATGTTTTTACGCAAAAAAAATTAAATTTTCAACTTAAAACTTGTGTATTATGTTTTGTTTTAGATTCTTGTACTTGTTAATTAATTAAAAAAAAATTAGTTGATTTTTTGCATTTTTTTCTTCAAAAAAATTTATAAGGGAAGCTGTTAAGAAAACATGTTTTGCAATCTACTGCCCGCTAAACCACAACTACAGAATTGAAATTCGACAATGTTAAGGGTCATTTTCAATTATGAACTTTTACCCAAGTTGTTCAAAAGTTATTGCAATTTATAACGCTTTTTTTCAGGAATTTTTCTCCACTTTCATGCTTTAAATAATAATTATTTTTTACATTATTATGGAAAAAACTTTTCTCTCATGAGTTATAAGCTCGCATTTTACTTGTAACAAAAGGACGAAAGAAAAAAATAAATAATTAAAGTAAGGAAAAGATAAAGAAGTTACACTCGGGATGATATCGATCACAATTCATCGAAATTTTTTTAAAAACAATAAAACACTCCAGAGATAAAAACAATTCTCCTTTTGAACTTATATACAAAATAAGGTTACAATTATAGATTGATAGCAAGTTAAATTACTTCTTCCTCACTTATTACTTTTGTGTCATACAATTTATATTCCTAAGTTTAAATAATTTTTTTTCCAAGTACATTTGATTATCTTTCAAACGCAAGATGGTCATTTTTTTACGATCAACATATTAGCAAAATATTTTTACATCGAACTATAATTATTATAATTAGTATAAACAAAATAAATGTTCTTTTTTATAAAAAGAATATAGACTCTTAAGGTGAAAAAAGAAAAAGGTAAATGAAAGGCAACCACGGTAGTTTTATGAGCATGGCGCTTAGCCTTTTAAAATATTAAAAAATTATTTCTGTTTATTGTATTTTATCTTTGTAAAAAATTCAAATAAATTTTAACTCAACTTACTTAAATTTTCCTAAACAAATTTCCAATATTGTGTATTTCTTTTATATATATTTATTAGTTTATCTTTAAAAAGGAATATGAAGCTAAGTCTTAATTCAAGTACTAATGATGAAGTTCTTGACAACAAACAAATTTTTAAAAAAATCTCACGTCCTTATTTTTTTTCCTGGCATACATTCAACCACAAAGTTTTTATGCGCAACACAAAATCCCAATTGATCGAAAAATATATTGCGACCCATTCAGCACCTGTCCAAGAAATATCAACGAAAGCCTTCTTTCTTTCTTTTCTTTTTTATCCTCTTCTTATTGTCAATTCTCTTTTATTTTTCTTTAAAATTTGAAGCGAGTCCAGAAAATTTGATGACAGCGCGAATTGTGGTCACGTGCTATAGAAAGATCCTTTTACTAGTAGCCTCCGGATACGTTTTGGACCCCTTTTTTGACGGGTGAGGGGGGTGTCGACGACAATCTTTTTTTTTCTTCCCCTTATCATTTCATTGTTTTTATCTTCCTCTTCCACCTTCATCTTCATCTTTTCATGATGCTCTCACGTTTCCACTAAAACGTGATGTCGTGGTTCTGTTCTTTTGTTTCATATAGAAAACTCTTCCAAGGCTTCTTTTGTTTCTTGAAAAATTTTGAGCTACATGACTTGACAATATTTTTTTTTTTATTCAGTTTGCTTTTAAGAACAAGGAAATCCAATAAGAAAAATGGAGTCAGTGCCCGGCGTGCTCTCCTTTTTTTCATCGCTAGGTAATGATACCCTTTTTGCCCTCGAAAGAGTATCGCTCCTCACTTTTTTTTCTTTTTTTAAGTAAAATAAATCACGTGTTTTATAGAATTTCGATGCAGTGATTTGTTATAGTGGAAATTGAGATATCATTTTGTGGAGGGAAATTGAATTTATGTTTGTAGGCTGTAATGTGTATCGTGTTTCGATGTAACTTTAGGACTTTCTTTATTTCTCCCCTTAGCTAATTTACGATGTGATATTTCATTCTCATCATCTAAATAACTCGTCGTATTTAAAATGCAAGATTTTATTCATTAATATTTAATCCATTTTTACGAGATATTCTTCTTTATTCCTCTCTTATAAATTGTATCTCTAAACAATAAACAAATAAATAAAAATCCATCTTCCCTCAAAAAAGGCGATGGTTTGAAAGGCATTAAAAAAATATTGATAGGAGACTTTTAAAAAATTACGCTTGCCCAATTCAATCCAAGATTACTTGCGACTTCTTTTCCCAACCCTAGTTTAAACCCTAGTATAGTTAATTCTTTAAAAATTTACTCGAAATTTTTTTTACCGAACTATCCTTCGGGAATCAGGTACTAATCTTCAATATTTCTAGGTACTAATTTTTAACACGATCCCGAATCCGCTATTCAATTAAGAGAGGGACTTTTTAGGGCGTACAAAATCATGGACCTGATTTAGCCCTCTGTTCTGTTCAACCAGGAGTCGACAGTACCTAATAATTAGGTTTTTACAATTTAGTGAACCTAGCTTCGGTAAAAGAATGTTTAGTTGGTGAGCTCTGTCTTCTAAGAAGGCGATAAAGATTTGTTACACTGTTTAACCAGGGATCAGCAATATCTAGGTTTTTATTATTTGGTGAACCTAATATAAAAAACCTAACTTCAGTAGGTTATATAGTTTTGCTTAATATACAAATTAGACCTAAAAAAGTAAAAGAAACACAAATATATAATATCACTAAGATTTTTAAAATTGAGAAGAGGCACAAAGTCGTTCCAACTTCAGTGAAGGTTCTGAAGTTTTTAATTTCATACAGCTTACGGAGTCTTGTCTGTTTTTAATAATGTTCATACCTTAAAGTAATTTTCCACAGTAGTGTACGTGGAGCCGTTGAAATAGTTTTGGCAATTTCACTACTAATACTAATTTTTTAATATTATTGTTATTACTGAAGAGTCACCAATATAACACCCATTGAGTTGGTTGCCGATCTCTGATATAGACCTTTGCAGTCTATTTTGCTCCTTTTGTGTAAGAGGCAAGTAAAATAGACTGCAAATGTCTGCTGGATTAAGGGAATTTTTTTGTGCTTAACAAATTTCATAATTTGTATTTTTTTAAATATACACAGGGAAAACAATTCTGGTAAAATTACCGCGCTGTATTCTAATGACATTTCTGATTTAAAAAAAAATCATAATTCTGGTTAATAAAACCAGTAATATACGGTTTTCAAACCATTCATTCGGTAATTTTTCCGTTCATATGGTAACGGCTTTTAAGAAATTCTCGGTTTTCAAAATTATAGCTCTTATTACCACACATTTAGTAAAGAGGAAAAAAAAATACAAACCCGAAAAGTAATTTAACCGAATAAATGGTTTTCATGCAATGTTCCAAGGTATCATGATAAAGCTACCAAATTTTATAACATTTACTTATCACACACTATGAAACCATATTTTATTACTAATTTTACTAAAATCAAAAGCGATTCGGTAAAAATTACCGAGCTTTTCCTATTGAGCCAGAAACACGGTAAATTTTACCTTATTCGGGTAGTTTTGACCAGATATTTTTTTTTATTAGTGTTATGTTATGATACTTTTAACAAAATTCCAAATCGAAATTTTAAAATCTAATGTTTAAATTTTCTTCAGACACCAGACATAAACCAATAAATTCTCTTGGGATCGGCGGTACATTAACAATAGTTTTCATTGTGTGAAAGCTCTTCCAGCTATGTATCAAACATACATGAGATTGCTACAGTACCGAAACCTCACCTACATTATAATTCGAATGCTGACACAAGTCGTTATTGTAAAGGACCGCATTTGTAACATGTATTATTCACCACTGAATAATCACCTATAGTAAATGGTGCTCCCGTCAACATCATACATATTCTTCTCCCTTACATATTCAACACTTGTGAAAATATCTCTCATTGTGTCGTCCAAAATATGCCCTTTGATTAGAATATGCTTTAAATGATCTCCGTCGTATTTTTTATTTTTTAATAGGACTTGGTTCATTGTTCCGTATATCTTCCTGCTTTCGAAACCATTTCCGTGAAATGCGTCTTCAGGAAGTTGGATGTTATTTTGTTAAAGATAGGAATATATTCCTTTTGAAATTTTAACGTCTCTTATTGTTCCGTCTGGGGACTCAAATTTGAAATGAGGCGTCAACAGGGGCTTTTAGAGCTGTGACGCCCCAGCAGAAGAAAATGTCACAACAAATTGAGAAGCGTTTTCGTTGAGCGAAGTTTTCTATAAAGCGACGATATAGTCCCCCCTTTTTCGAAATGATATTCATTTTGTTGATCTTTATATTTTCACATCCGGCATTCGAAATTTGACTTTTATGTTTTTATTTTTCATAAAGTTTTCAATGAATTCATGCGCTTTACGTAAGTTTTGTATTTATCAAGTGCCATTTTATATATCTTAAAAATTGAAATATTCTCTTCGTGTTATTTACTTTTTTCTAATACCGCCTTCTATTTTTAGCAATTGTAAGTGACATTTGTATTTTTTTAATGTTTTATTTTTCGGAGAAAACTATTTTATGTGTAATGCTTTAACATAAATTAATAAGTAATATTATTAAAGATTTTTCTACCATATGAGCCAGGGTTGGCAAGATTTTGCCGCAGGCGGAAAAAAATCATGGTAAAAACCGTCCTGGCAAAAACAGGTTTTTGCCAAGCAAAGTGGTAAAAACCTATATTTTCCAAACTGAGAGGACAAAAACACATTTTTGATATAAAATTATTCCTAAAATTGAAATATATACTATAAATATATATAATTAAAAAAAATATTAACAAAATTATTGTTCCATAATTAAATTATAATGTATTAATATATCATTTTAGTAGTTTAAAACATTATTGAGCGAAAAAATAGTGATTATTCTCTTTTTTCCAGTGAAAAGAACTTATTTTAAATTAATGTAACTATAATTTAAAGCATAAAATATCTATCAGCATGTGTAGTTAATTAAAGTATACAAGTATCAATGCAATTTTTTAAATTTGCGCAAATTCAACACTTTATTCATCATTTTGTAAAAAAGCATTTATCTAAGGATTCTAAAATGAAAAGAGGTTAAAAACTTTCAATATTTTAAAAATTATTACCCTTATATTAATTATTAATATTTTAAAAATAATTTTCTCATGTAATGTATCAAAATTATTATTCGTTATGATTGATTTAAATTTGTTTCAAGTATTTTGTAATAATATTTAATCAGCAATTTAGATAATTTGGTTTTTGCCGGTTTTTACCAGGTTTTTGCCACTGTCCTGGCAAAAAACCCTTTTTGTCAGCAAAAACTTCAACCCTGATATGAGTATTTCATATAAAAATAGCATTGTACAAAATTTATTTTAGTCATTTGTATTTTCTTTTAAGTTTTATTAATTTTGAAAATGAACCTGCAATTCTCTTCTCTAATTTAATTTAAAAATTTTGTCGAAAACTGTGGAATTTCTTAAAGATAAGGGAAATTTTGAAGTGAAAACCTTTTTAAAAATTTTAGTTGTTTTAACAATTTATATAAATGTTAGATTTTGTTAAATTGCAAGATTTTAATGTAATTTTTTTGCGATTAAATCCCTGTTTTATTTTAAATATTTCTGTATTTAATTATTTCGTTTGCCTTGTATTATTTTAAATAATAATATCGTTATTTCTTACTGGATGGAAACCCCGTGAGAGGTGAAAAAAAGTAAATAATAAATAAATCAAAACTAACACTTAATTCATGAACAAAAAAATGGAGGACATATGAATAATATTTTTCTACAAATAAATTACATTTTTGTTAATGAAAAAACTTCATTTCTTATTAATATCCCTCTTTCAAATTTAACATTTAGTTAAGAGTTTTAGTTATTACATTAATATTTTATTACATAATTGATGAACGTTTTCTAACTTGTAAACATACTTATTATTGTACTTCATAAATCGAAGAATTATGCTTATATCAAACCTCCAGATTTTTACTTTATTAATCAAATTGCTGTTGTATTTACTTCGCTGAATGTTGTACGCTAAACCAAGAAATTTAATTTCTGCGCGGACAGTAAATACGCGATACTAATAATGCAAATATGTTTTATACGAAATTTGCAAAAATATAACCATTCTTATTGGTTTTTGAAATTAAGCTTTATATAGTTTTATAGTCTTAGATTAAGAACAACTAATGAGTCACATTTCCTTTTAAAAACTTAATTTTTACTAATATCTCTTATTTAAACTTATACTTAAAAATTTTCGTTATAATTACAGCAGTCTTGTTTTAGTACATAGATGAAGGAAAGCTTACTATTAAACATGCATGTTACCAAATTTTATAAAACATGGAAATGTGCCTACTTCAAAATTAAAGATGGCTGAAAACTTGTAAGAGCTGTACTATATTAAACCTCCAGATTATAATACATTATAACATTATATATATAGATAGGTATATAGATAACATTATAATACTTCGGTAAGTGTAGTTTGCTAAACCAAGACAACATATAACTCTTGCAAAGAAAATAAATAAGAAGAATATCACATTTAAAAGATATCTCTAAAGAAATCATGTTTTTTCCCTTCTTTATAGCTGTTCAAATATGCTCCAGATAGAAATATGCCTACATCAAAAAAAATTAAAAAAGATCAAAAAGCAGTACTGTATTAGCCCTCCATATTTTTACATTATTATAAATGAATTACTTCCTTAAATGCAGTTAGTTAAACAAAACAACATTTAACTCCTGCACAGACAAATACACAAAATTATCTCAAAAAAAAAAAAAAAAACGTTTTCTTTCGATTCTATATAGCTTTCGCAATATGTTATGAGCTCTGGATGGAAATATGCCTACATTAAAATTAAAGGTGATCGAAAAGCTGTATAAAGCATTACTATATGTACCCTCAAGATTTTTAAGTTATTACAATCGAATTACTTCGTTAAATGTAGTTAGTTAAACCAAGACAACATTTTTAACTCCTGCACAGAGACAGTAAATACACAAAATATCACATTTAAAGGATATCTGCAAAGAAAACGTGTTCTTTCGCTTCTTTATAGCTCTCGGAATATGTTATGAGCTCCGGCGAGTTAAACATTTGGGTGAGAAAATTTTGCTTCTTTTGAGATTTTTGCCATCTGTCGCCCTTACCAGTTTTATCTCCTCTGGCTATGTCTTTGGGCTCGAGTTAGAAAATGGTTCACCGCTCATTGCTATATATATTTCTTTCCTTTCATGTGCTAAAGTTTCTTAATGTTTGTCTGGAAGAAGATTACAAAGCAAACAAAGTTGCATTTTTGCTGCAATGCTACCTATGGTTTGATGTAAAGGATATTTTAACGATGGACTTTGCATAATTAGAATAATTTCATTTGCATACCTAAGAGATAAGGAATGAATTGAAATACTTTCGCTTCATCGCTTATACTCGTGTAAGTGATTATTGTGAAGAAAATGTTTCAGTAATAAAATTTAGTGCATGGTCGTGAAATGTATTTGTTTAATATTTTTAAAAGCAAAATGTTTTTGAGATATTTATGCACGTTATGTTCATTACGAAATCATTTGGATGGGATTTAATAAAAAGTATCGTAGTGTATTATGCACATCTGGCTTTAGTTACTATTTAATTAAATTTTTTGTTATTGCTACGTTACGAATTAATGACATATATAGTTTTAAAATACCCACTGCGATAGAATAAAATTGACTTAGTTTTTCAAAAACGTGGAATAAAGATTAAAGTGTAAATAATATTTTAGAAAAATTAAAGATTTTATATGAAATAAATGGAAAAATTCAGAAATATCAATATAAGCTTTCAAGAGAGCTTGATTTTTTTAAAATTAAAATCTTTCAATGCTTATTAATTTACGAAAAGAATGAGATTTTTAATCTAATAAATAGTCAAATGAAAAATAATAATAATCTTAATAAGTCACGAACTGTCCAATTTTTAAATTTTATTATTTTGAGTTTAATTACTAAACAAACATATCTTGCTTGAATATAAAATTTTCGTTTGCTTAGTAATTGGAAAAGAAGAAAGGTCGACATTTTCCGTCCATTAAAAAGCATGGATTGCTTTTATTTTTTGGCTTATCAAACTTATCGACTTTTCGATTCTAAAACAAAATATTTTTTTATATTTTCATCCCAATTTTTTTCACTTCCGTTTCTCAATTTTATTCGTTTCAAATGCATATTAGATTTACATTAATACATCACTGTCTGGACAAAATTATCTGGACACACAGCGTTAAGGATTCGGAGAGTCCTGAGGCGTTGTTTGACTTCTTTTTGCATCGATGACAGCATGTTTATGTGCGGGGAGACTTTTCACCAGCTTTTGATAAGTGGCCATTGGATTTAATTCCCAGGTGTCCATCACAGCTAAAGTAAGTAAGTTTGGATGATTCGGGTAACTACGTCATCTAGGTTATAATTCGTTCCAAAGAATTTCGATGTGATTTCAAGCAGTTGAAGTTTTTGAACACCTATCTCGTAAAACTATATCTTCCTCGAAGTCGATGGCTAGTTTTGTCCTAATGTTTGACCTAAGAGTTATTTTGTCTTCTTTGTTAAGTTCAAAATTTCAAAGCTACGGAGTGGAACATTAATAGTAATAAACCCAATAGTGGATCGGTATTTCGGCGCCGGCTAAAATATAAGATTAACACCATATCTGCGCAAGCTTCGATGTGTGAATGGAACTAAGTTAACCTGATAAAAGAAAAGAAAATGCCTTTCCTAAGCTATTCTCATTGATATTGTGAAAAACAACATTGTCCGGAATGCTTACATACACCTCAACGTGCATGTTTCCAACCACAGGAACTAAGAGATCTAGGCCTCTTCACTATGATGCTGCAAATAGGTCTTCAGTTACTTGGGACTAGATAGTGTATAAAAGCTAAAGAATTTTATGTTCACATTATAAAGTTGTTTTTTAATGTTTTGCGAAGGAATAGAATATTTTTACCCATTTATAAATGGGTGTTGATCTAGGTTTTTAATATCCGCTAACTTTTCGACCACATCAACTTCCACACCATAGTTACAAATAAACAGTTGTAAGAATCAAAAAAAAAAAAAAAAAAAAAAAAAAAAAAAAAAAAAAAAANAAAAAAAAAAAAAATCAGGTTAGCATAAGCATTAATAGAAAAACAGCACAATAGTATCAATTAAAAAGCAGACGATAATTTTGTAACTTCACTGCGTTTTTTTCTTTTTATTTTCAGCTGCTTGAAATTTAATGTTTTTTCATAATATTAATTTAAAGTAATTTCTTGTCCTTTTCATGATTAACTTATCTTAATTTTTGCCTTAGCGGCGATTTTAATGTAAGTATGAATACTGAAATAGGAAAAGAATTTTATGACGTCTTCATATATATTAGACGTCAAGAGAACAAACGTCAATTGATGCAGTTTTTGTAGCCCGTATGACTTGAAATGTTGTAGCGTTCATGGAAGTCTAACCAAAAGAAAAAAATTGACGAATGGGTAACCAGTGATCGCAATAATGATCGCAATTTTCTTTCTTTTGTTTTTAATCGTCATTATTTTCTTTTTTGTTTTATTTTATTTATTTATTGCACTGTAAAAAATATAGTTCTTTACCCTATTTTTATTGCTGAAATATACGGTCTGGACATACAACTACCCATCGTTTTTGAAGACGAACTGAATAAAGGATTTCGATTAATGAATATTGATGATGGAAATCGAAGGGAATAGTTTTCGTCGCTTAGAAAACATTTCCACGCTAAGTTTTTTTTCTCCCTCTTTTTTCCTTCATTTTTTTTCTCTCTTTTTTTTCTCCTTCTTATTAGTTTTCGAGAAAAAGATGATAAAATTCATATCACATTTGTAAAAATTAGTATAAAAGCTGTTATAATAGTCATTGTATACAGCGCTTTTTATTATTTCTTATTCCAAAAAAAATTTTTAATTAGATTTTCAACTTTACATGGCAGTCCTAAGAATTTTTCGAATCGATCTCAATTTTGACTTCGGAATTGAAAACAACGAAAAAGTTCCCGATTTTAGAATAGCTTAGTTTTTTTCTGAATTTTTTTTCCTCCAGATTATGAATTATATCTTATTTTTTGTAAGGTTTAATCTTTATCGTATCGGAGATGACATTAGTTTATCAAGCCTTTATTTTTTTCGCGTAGGTATGACCTTATTTATTTGTTTAGTAAATTAATTAGGAAGAAATTTTTCGATGTCTCTATAAACTCGCATATTTATTATTTCGCAATGTGTAGTTTGCGATATTTTAATTATTTGATTTATTTGTGATATTGATGTAGTATATAAATCATTTGAATCTTAAGAAAATAATTTAAATTGTGCTATCGTTTATTAAAGTAGAAAACAACGTTTAAAGCTTGAATCAGTTAACTGAATGAGACTGACTTTTTACCTATTCAACTAGTGTACTAAAACAAAATAGAAAAGTTTCAAATCGTAAAAATAAATAAATAAGCATACAAAAATATTGACATACTATTTTTGTAATTTGCCGAACTTCTTGCGCAATGCTTTATTTTTCAAGCTTTTCATTCGGAAATATTTTGGAATTTGTTTTATTTCATAGCCTCCACTTATTTCAAAAAGATGAATTTTACGAGTTTGTCCACTTGGTTAGAACAAAACAATCGACCCTTGCTCGTGAACCACTCGTTCCCAATTGTTTCCGATGCCAGTTTCATCTTCTTCCACAATCCAAAGTTAGAATGTGTTATTTCGTCTGAAAAAAATTCCGTATTGGTATTTGTTTACTGGTGCAAGCTTATAGTATTCCATTCTCTAGCGGCAAGAAAAAAATAAATATATAACGCAAGAATACACTATCTTGGCGACAACTCATCTTGCTGTAGAGCCAATGAAATCACTTCCAACTTCACATATTCTATTTCTTATTTTCCTCAGCAACAAATTCTGTCCTACGTCTATGCTTTTGCACTCAAAAACTTTTCATGCATTTTCTTTCATTTCCTTTCTTCCTTTTTTGAAGAGAGAATATACTTTTCTTGAAAGCAATTTTGTCTGGCAACAATATTTCTGTCTTCCTTTTTTTCCTCTGGTCCTAGTGTCTCATGTCGATTTAAATATGTCCTTCCCTGACAATGCCGAATGGATGAAAAAAGAATTCTAGTTTACCTCTTTTATACACCAGGGGAGTGTTAAGAAATGTCGCCTGGCCAGTGATGGACGAGCCAACTTTTGGCATTGCTTTTCGTTTTTATTCCACCTGTGTTTTATGTTTCTCGTCTGCTCCCGTGAAGAATGACCGGTGTAAAATTTTAAACGGTTTAGAAACTTTGCACAACAAAAAAGTAGATCTCTTCTCGAAAAAATAATTGAGAAATACTTTATGAAATGAAGCAAAAACGCAAATTACGAAGATTCTGCTAGGATTAAATGCTTTTTACAATATTGTGCGATTACGTCTTTTTCTCAATGTGTTTCTAAAATATTTATTCATATTAAATCTTAACATCACTATTTTCCATATTATTTTCTTTAAAAATGCTTGTAATTTTAGTTTTTTCCTCATTCAGCTTCTAATTTATATTGGTTCTTATCAAATCGTAATATCGGTATTTGCAAAATATTTTCTTTCAATAAATGCAATTCATTTGTGCTCCAAAATATTGGTTTATATTGAATCTTAATATCTGCAGGGGTCTGTCCAGACATTTTGTGAAAGGTACGTTTTCGTAAAATTATGAAAAAATGACTCGTAATTTGTGAATATAAAATAAACGTTAAGTAACATTCTTTCAACCGGGGTCCGCTTTTGTGAATTAGTGCAAATGGGGTCCGTTATTGCAGAAAAGCTTTTTCAAGGGGTTTTTAAATTGTAAAGACATACAAGATTTATGCTCAACACTGTAAAATTATAATTAAAGAAATTAAATTTTAAGAAATAAACAGCAATTGCAGCTACTAACTTAGCGATTCAGCATATAAATATTTGGTATTTAGCCTATACTGCTGAACGCAGAATATTCATTTCGGACGAATAAAGGAAGAAGCGTCTGCCGAAGACAAAATTTAGTTCGTTTACATCTGTCTTTCTCTCCCCCCTCCCTTCCTGGGAAGGGTTTATTCGATTAACAAAATAATAATGAAGATAAACAAATTTGTGAAGGGTCCGATTAAAAGAAAAATTATTTTGTGAAGGGTCCGTTTTTAAGTTAAAATATTTTGTGAAGGGTCCGTTTTTATGTAAAGATATTTCGTGAAGGGTCCGTTTACTGACCCAACTTTCTTCTAAACAGACCTATTAGCGAAATTCTCTATAACACTGAATGCAATTCACGTTTTTTTTCTTTAATATGTTCCTAACTATGCCTATGAACCTATGCAGTTTCTTCGATATTCTTTCTAGCGATGTATGTTATTCGCAATTTTTCCTCAATGCCTTTCAAAATATTAGTTTATTTTTAATCTCTGTATCGGTATTTGTAAATTATTCTCTCTTACAATGCATGCAGTAAACGTCTTTTTTATTCAACCTGTTAAAAACGATTAGTTCGTATTGAATCTCAATTTCGATTGTTGCTCACAATGAATTGGTATTTTCGCCATAATATTTCCACTCAATAGTTATTAATTTCCTGTTGGAAATACCTACATTATTAACAAAACTGTAGAACTCGTTGAAATTATTAAGCCTAATTCGCAACGTCTGTGCAGTTGTGCTGTATCGTTGAATTGGATATTTCTGTTGTGTAAATTTTAATATTCAGAGCAAAGACCATCTTTCATTATTCTAACGGCAACAAATTTTGCTTATTTTCGTAACACCTGAAGGTCACACCATTTTCTTTAATGCTTCAATAACGACAAAGCTCCTCAAAAATAACTTGATATATTTATTCCAAACTTAATCTAAACATCTGTTCCAAACTATTAATTTGTACTGAATCTCAATTTCGGTTTCCACTCGCTGTAAATTGAGGTTTTTGCCATGATTTCACTCAAAACTTTTCCATTTTCTGTTGAAGATAGCTACATAATAATCAAAAACTGTAAAACTCTTCAAACTTTTTACGCCTAATTCGTAATGTTTATGCAGCTGCCGTCGAATTAGATAATTCTACTCTCCAAATCTTAATATTCAAAACAAAAACTATCTTTCATTATTCTAAGGACAACCAATTATGCATATTTTTGTTACACTTGAAGTCACGCCATTTTCTTTAACGCTTCACTCATCTTCTACTCAGTAACGACAAAATTCTTCTAACATAACTTGTTTTGGATCATACATTAATAATTCAGTCATTTTTATTTCACGCCAAACACATCTTTGGAAAATGCACATGCATTTTAAATCGTTAGTAATGAATTACCGTTGACAAAGTCACTAACGCAATATGACGTTGAAAAAATAAACAAGAAAATCATTTAAATGGATTCTCATCAATGGGAAGACATATGCGTTTAAGATGCTCTACCATTTTGAGCTTTGCCTGATTTTTCCAGAATTTATTAATTTCTCTTTTTTATTTCACGTCTTCGCCCATAATTCATTACTTTCTGCAGTGAATATTCATAAATTTAAGATTCCC
This sequence comes from Parasteatoda tepidariorum, assembly GCF_043381705.1. Taxonomy (NCBI): domain Eukaryota; kingdom Metazoa; phylum Arthropoda; class Arachnida; order Araneae; family Theridiidae; genus Parasteatoda; species Parasteatoda tepidariorum. Next base: position 51,282,124 of record NC_092205.1, read on the forward strand.
TCCTGTTATTGGCATTTTTCAGTTTATAAGAGAGAGCTTCATGATTGATTATAGTCCGTAAGAAGGATGGGAAGAGGATGATTTGGCGATGCACAACATTTGAAGTGATATTTTTTTTCGTTTTATAATTGTTTCTGGAAGAATTGAATTAGTTAAGATTCATCAGTTATCATTAAGTGCATTTTTTAAATATTCTTCTTTTAATTTTTATGTTCTTCTTTATTTTATATTGACTGAATATCGATTATTTCAGAATTGTAAATAGTAATTAGCAACCAGATTATAAAAAAAATAATTTGTAAAAAGGATTCTAGTTTTAATCAGATATTGAAAGGGAGTGTAATTAGTGAACAACTAATGAAACATGTTGGGAAGTTAAGTATATTTAACTGCAAATAGTGATGCACTTAACTTTGTTTTATAAAAAGCTGTTGATTTCGAAAGGTTAGAGCATTTGCAAATGTTGCCTCATTTTTAAAATTGTTCTTTTTTATTCTTAGCAACTAATAACTTAATGGGTAGTATAATTCCCCAAACACTAGGACCAAAACACTGTAACGAAAGGGTTGTAATAAACATAGTTGTACTATACTTTTAAATTTTGATAATTTTTAGTAGCATTCTATTTTCTATAACAAATTTTTTTTTAAAAGATCCTTGTAGTATCTGCACGCATTCTCTTTAGATACATCCCTAATCCTAATGTTATAACAACCCCCCCCCCTTTTTTTTTAATCTTTTTGAAAATTTACTAGTTACTTGTATTGCATTATCCTATATTTTAAAAAGAACAGGTATTTATTATTTTGTCTTCTTTGTTATTTCTTAAAATATTACAAAATCAATTATTTTATATAATTAAAGTTCGTTAATTTCTCATTCATCTTCCCTATTAAAAGCATTATTTTAGTGTAATAAGTTAGTTAAAGGAAACACAGTTTTATTTTTTAGCTAATTTAAATTAAAGAGTTTTTTTTTTTTTTTTAAATACAAAATTGATTTCTTTTTAAGCTCAATTTTTCTTGATTTATTTCTCCTTGGTTGAGAGCTTGAAAATTTAAGTCTTCATCGTAGTACTCTTTTTATTTTGGTATTTATAGATATCCTAAACCATCGTTGATTCATCCTCGAGCAAAGAAGGATTTCAGAAGATTGTTAAAGAAAAATAAACCACCCTTAAAAAACATTATTTATTGTTAAAATGGGGAAAAAATAAACTACCATCATTATTTTAAGATTTTCAAAAATGAAAGGTTTCTTTAAAGAAGAACATTCTTTAAATCAAAAGTCTTATTTACTATTTTTATGTGGTATAAATATTGTTAAAAAAAAAAGTAACAAAGATTTATGATGTATTTTTTTTTAATAAAATAAGTTTTCTGGATTTTTATAGAATTTATAATTAAAGTCAATTTGTGTCATGTTCCATGAAATAAAAAATTAATGTAGCTGTATGTACGTATCCTCGTCGTGTCCTCGGGCTGTATGTACTTATCTTTAGCGCAGAATTTAGCTATAGAGCTATATATATTTGGCTATACAGATCTACTTGCTTCAAAACGTAAGGGGTGACCAAGAAGAGTGGACGCAAGAGACAATACTACACTGTGGGGGGAAAAAAGTATGATTAAAACTACCAGAAACATTTACTGTGTTTTTGGCTGTGTGGGAACACCAAAAATCTCAGTAATTTTGACCGAAGCGCTTTGGTAATGATATTGGGAAAATTAACAATTAAATATTGTCTTATAATAAGTCTTAAAAATTTATAAATTTGGTAACTTTATCATACCTTATGACATTGCATAAGAACCATTTATTCGGTTAAATTTATATTTCAGTTTTGTATTATTTACTAAATGTGTGGTAATAGAAACTATAATTTTTAAAAATAGACTAGCATTACTGTAACCATATGAACGGAAAAATTACCAAATGAATGGTTTAAATACCGTATATTTTACTTTTATTAACCAGATTTTTTTTCTCCAGAATTGTCTTTACAATGCGGTAATTTTACCAGAATTTTTTTTTCTTCTCCGTGTACTGTCAATCATTGACTATTATTGATCTATAAGTCGGGTAAGCAAGATAACAAAACAAGCGTGCAGCGGTCTTTTAATTCCAAACTGCCTCCTTATAGGGAGTTGAAAGTCTCCTTTCTATTACAGGTTTAGAAAAGTATTGGAAATGGATAGTATTACCATCATTAATGTTTCGCCCGGAATTTCTTACTCTGATATTTTTTCGAATCTAAATTATGTGAAGTTCGTAGCCACCTCATGGAAAACAGTTAATCCAACTACACGAGGAAAATGAATGAATATAATAATTTAAAATTCAAATAAGTAGAAATGGTGGCAAACTCGAAGTGTCAAAATTTGTTGTTAGAAAGGTAATATTGCATTTCCGATTTCCAAATTTTAGTTGCTGTATCTGTTTCAAAAAAATACCGATATGCGTCTCCTACCGTTCTCCACACGCAAAAGGCATGGAACAGTCCAATTTCTTTAGGAAGACCGCTTGGAATGATTTGTGCTGCACGCTTGTTGTTCTTATGTAACTTACAGGACGGGCAACAATCCAGAAGGGACTCATTTCGATCAGTTGTGCATCACTTTTAGCTAAAGAAAATTAATTAACTGTCTCAATTATTATTTTATGATTGTTTGCATAACAAGTGCTGCCATCAAGCGAACGGAAAGAGCATTGATCCATTTTATCACACCAGCAACTACATTAAAAAAAAAATTTCACTTCTTTTGAATAACGCAATTTTAATATGCCTCGTGATTTACTTAATATATATTTTACAAAATTTAAAGTTAAAACTTTCTTTCAAATTTAATGCATTCAAGCTGTAGCTTTTTCTTTTTAAAAGAAGACCGAACTTCAATGGCGTGCAAATTTGTTATATTCTTCTTCCTCTGTTTAAGTTGAATCTTTGTAAAAGGTCCGTTTTTGTAAAATTGTGAAAAAATTACTCGTAATTTGTGAATATAAAGTAAACGTTAGGTCACATTCTTTCAAACAGGGTCCGCTTTTGTGAATTTGTACAAATAGGGTCCGTTATTGCAAAAAAACTTCTTCAATGAGTTTTTAAATTGTAAAGACATACAAGATTATGCTCAACACTGTAAAATTATAATTAAAAAAAATAAATTTTGAGAAATAAACAGCAATTGCAGCTACTAAATTAGCGATGCAACATATAAATATTTGGTATTTAGCCTGCACTCCTGAACGCAGAATATTCATTTCGGACGAATAAAGGAAGAAGCGTCTGCCGAAGACAAAATTTAGTTCGTTTACATCTGTCTTTCCCCCCCCCCCCCCTCCTGGGAAGGGTTTACTCGATTAACAAAACAATAATGAAGATAAAAAAATTTTGTGAAGGATCCGATTAAAAGATAAATTATTTTGTGAAGGGTCCGTTTTTAAGTTAAAATATTTTGTGAAACGTCCGTTTTTGTGAAAAGATATTTTGTTAAAGGACCCAAATTTCTTCTAAACAGACCCCTGATTAAACGTTCAAAATAATTCGTTAATTTAAGGTTACGAAGTAGCTTACACCATAATCGGGCATAATCGCATACAAATATAATTAATTACAAAAGATTATTGCAAATAATCGATTGCCTCTAATCGCATTAGTAGATAATAATATTTTACAATCGACTTTTACGTTTTTATCCTAACTTTCCTATTACCAATTTTCTTGAAATCTGGAGTGCAATTTATCGATGCGATTTCGTTTTATCATCGTTACTTAATTACAAATAATATTGATTTTACTTAACAGAGTACAATTAATCAATGCGATTTCATTTAATCATCGTTACTTAATTGCAAATAATAATGATTTTATTTAACCAAATGCCATAGTTACACTATTACTATTTATTCGATTGCTTTCTGTGATATTATATTTATTTACAAATCTGTCTGTGTCTCTTTCACTATAACATGAAATATAGTTTAAGTTATAATAAAAGTTAAACGAATTTATTATTAAATTAAACAAATTATTAAACTCGTATTACAGTGAATTCGCGATAACTCGAATCTGATAGGACTGACGAAAAACTTCGACATATCGGAAGTTCGACTTACCATTAGTTTCGGCTTTGGACTTTCAAAATATTGTCGGATTATTTAATTAATGCTTATTAATTACAAATCTTCTAAATGCTTACAATATTTAAGATCATTTTTCTGACAAGCCATTTACGATAAGACTGTTTGAAGCACTTTATGAATCCCTGGTCCATCGGCTGCAACTTTGCTGTTGTGTTTGGCGGGAGAAACTGCAAGTTTACTGCTTTCAAATTAGGTAGATCACTATGTGCTGTGCATTTATCCATAAAGAGTATCACTTTTCTTTTTTTAGCGAAGAATTTCCGATCCAATTTTCTTACATAGTCTTCAAATAAAACTGATGTCATCCAAAACTTTTTGTTAGACTTGTAATCCAAAGGATACGTTTTTACATTCTTGAAACATCGGGGATTTCGGTATTTTCCGATAACAAGTAAGGGCAATTTCTCTGTCCCAGACGCATTTCCTCCAACTAGGACAGTCAAACGTTCCTTGCTCATTTTACCCCCTGAGCAGTTTTCATCCTTAAACATCATAGTCTTATTTGGAAGACATTTAAAAAATAAACCCATTTCATCAATATTGAAAACATCATTTTAACTGTATCCTTGAAGTAAATTTGGTAACGTTTCATTTAACCACTGTTCACATACTTCAAGAGGGACAGCTTTAGCTTCTCCATGAAGAGTGCGAAAGACATTGTGTGTGTGTTGCAAAGGAAGGGGCAAGATATCAGCTCCTAGGTTTTTTTTCTTGCTTTAAAAGATCCAAAAAAAATCGAGTTAAAGGGAGTAAAATTCGAGTAATCGAGAATAATTAACATGAAATTGAAGATAAAAGGGTCGGGACCTCATAAAAAAATCGAGTTATAGTAATATTCGAGTTATCGTACTTCGAGTTATAGCGAATTGACTGTATATAGTTATTTTTATTCGTTCTGTGATTTCTCTATGTTACCCATTTTTTGAAATATGCTACGTAAATATAATTTTGATTTTATAATTAATAACTTCCTTTGAAGAGAATAAAAATAATCAATGAAGAAATTATTTACAAGTCTTAAAAAAACTTCGTTTCAAACAAAAAATAATCTTATTTCTGAATTTTTTTTTTAACTCTCCCTTTGATGTTATAACGGGAAAGAAAAAAAAGCAGCAAAAAAAAAAGATAAAGTTGATATCTATCTGACATTTTAATTATTACCGAATTGAAGGGTGTGTTTTTCTTTATTATTCTTCTTTTTAATATTTTATTGCATTTTAAAATAATATAGATTTTCTTTAAAAACAAGCGTCATTTTTTTTCTTCTTAGAATAAAGTGGGATGTTTAAATTTATTCTACTTTTTTTGTTTGATGTCTTATTTTTTCCTTTCCTTTTTTTTTATTATTCTATTAGCCTTGCTTTGAAGGAAAAGAATGTGCCCCGGTTTGTTTTGTTAATTATTTTTTAATTCAATGAAATTGTTTCAGAGTTTATTTCTTTTCTATGCCAATTTCAATTTGATAAATTAACTTATGACTTTAATTTTTTTTTCCTGTGTTACTTTACTCATATTTAATTTTGCAAAAAAAGAGAAAAAATAAAGATTTTTTTTTTTTTTTTTTTGNTCTGAAACGAAATTTTTTTGTTTATTTAATGTTCCTTTCTAAAGACTGGATTTTTCCCAGCCTTCATTTACGTTAATTTTTTATACATGTCTTGCACTTTTTAATTTCATCTTCAATTTTTCCAGCCATTAAATATATTTTTTTAAGAATTTTTGCGGCAAAACTTAAGTCTTAAAATTAATGTCAAAATGTAAAATCAACCATTTTTTTTTCTTCTTTTTCTTAAAACAGTTTAATTGCGTATTCGAATACAGTTTGCAGTTACTCTTTTTAATATAATCGCATTGTCTTAATCAATTTAAAGTTAAATGAAAGCAACGCTTAGTAAAAACTCGCTCCATTTTGATTTTTTCCCCACCCGCTGAATTAATTCTTGATATCTTCTTAATGTGAAACGCTTAGGAGTTGTTTCTTAATTTAAAAAAAAAAAAAAAAAAAAAAAATTTAAAAACAAATACAAAATTTTTGCCAATCAGATTTTTAAAAGAGTTCCTTTTTATTGCCCTAAACGCTTTCCAAAAATTTATTATTTTCTCTTGTGTAGATAATAGTTTGAAAAATATAATTGCTGAAAATGGCTTTTCGAAATTTCGTAAGAGTATCGCGCTGTACATAGGTGTTTTAACGTACAAATCATATCTATGTTTTAAATTAAATCGCGTTTTCTATAAAACCATATTTATCTAATTCACTCTATTTATGTTTTAGAAAGCATCTCATTCTAGTTCCAATTTTTATTTTGGAAAATTTTAGATGGAAAATTTTGTTTAGATTTTCTTCCACGGATCCTCTCATTTGTACGTAAAAATTGTATTTTTAAACGTATGTAAAATATTTAAAAAAACAGACCTATGAAAATATCACAAGAACAAAATAGAAATGGAATTAATAATTTATACAATATAAATGTTAAAAAAACATGGTTTCTGGGAAATGTGATTTCAATTTTAAAGCTTCATATGTGCCACATAGTTCAGTATTGTGCCATATGCCACACAACTTTTAATGCCACTTGTCAATCCAGCAAATCTGCTTCGTCAAACCAAGCGTATTTTCAGCAGAAGGGGCGTTTCTTATTTTTCAGTGGCTCCATCTATGGTCAAGTAAACGACTTCAGTCACACCTACGTCACAGCCCGTTTATAGTGCGAACCCATTCATTCCTTCGCAGATCGAAATTTTGACCTGGGCAAGAGAACGAGCAATCTCCAATTCAGTACCCCCGGAGGTAGGATTTATTATGGGAACATGGAAGACTTTGTTATCCGACAGATTTAACATGCGCAATCACCATTTACTACTCGGGGAGTAAGCACCCGGCGGGGATCGAACTCACGACTTCTTGGACATAAACCCAACTCCATACCAACCAGGCTATCTCGGCCACACAACTTAGTTCTGTGAAAGATCAAATCCTTCATCATTCTTGCTAAATTAAATTGAATAAAAGAAGATAATTATCCATGGAAGCTTTTTATTCCCTATATTTAAATTATTTTATATTGCATTTCATTTAAAAAAGCATTTATTTAAATGTTACTGAATTAATTCCATACGGTCTTGTAGAACAACTAACCCTATCTAAGAGTTTTGATAAAAATATTTGATCATACGTTATTAAATAAATTCTATACTCTTAAAAGATAAAGTTTCTTTCCCCGGTTCCAGTTTCGAATTCATGGTCTTGTATACCTAACCCTACTTAAGAGTTTTTTAGAAACATTTGCGTATATCTTATTGATTTAATTCTATACTCTTAAAAAAAAAGTTATTTTCTTCAGTTCCAAATTTGAGTTCTTGGGTTCGTATATCAATTATTCCTATAAATGTATATCTAAAAACATTTGTTTGTATCTAATTGATTTAATTCCATACTCGTTAGAGAAAAGAAAGTTTGTTCCAATTTAGAGTTCATGGTCTTGTACAACAACTTCTAATATAACATACTATACTAACTACTTAACGTTTACTATAACTCAAACTACTATAAAGATTCGTTAAGCTGAAAAGGAAGCAAATTACCTAGGAGTGAAAAAGAAATCACGAGTTATTTGCCAGCATTGATCCGGGAAAGCCGTCAGGATAATCCCAGTAATTCCGAGAGGGACAAAATCAGGAATAAGAGTCTGCACTTGCTTCTGAGTACTCTCTGTTAGGTCTTAGTACTTTGTTGTTGCCGGAAATGTCATAAATTAAATTATGTCACGTGTGTAATCTCTGTGTAGCCCAAAATATTACTCTCAATAAATCTGTGTGTTAATTACGAAATCAAACCTTTTTTTATGGTGAGTTTTGGATCATTGAAAAATCTCTTTTAAAAAAAAAAAAAAAAAAAGCTAGTAAATAGCTTTGTGTGATGTAATTTAAAGATTGTATTGATTACACTAGGGAACATTTTTTCCCCCTTTTGTATGAGTTTTTTTTTAAAATAAATCTTAGATACTTTTGATTTCAAGTAAGTAATCGGTTTTTCTCTCCTAACTCCATTTTTTTAAATGACATTTAAATCTTTTTTTTTAAGTGTACAATCATAAATAATATATATGTATAACAGGGGTTGTATAAATGTTGCAGCAAATTTCTAGAGGAGTTAAGGCTTATTGTAAGGTTTGCCACCACTAGATGGCGCTGCGAGATATGAACAAAACTTAAGAATTAATTAAAAAAGAATCTCTCTTCTATTAGTGTGGTGTAAAAAGGATTAGTATGTGGGAGGAAGGAGCGAAGCTCTTTTTGATTATGTGATTCGTAATAATTTTTTTATATACTTAATTCTATGTTTGTGATGTGGCATAGTAGGTGTTTAAATAAATTTGTTTTATGCCAAGAATGGTTTAGTGTGAAAATCATTTCACATTATGAAAATTTGAAAAAGAACCTGCAAGTTTTAGTCTTATCATCAGGATTTAAATTTCAAAGGAACCCATACCCATAAATGAGGTCAAATGCCGCTAGGGGCGCTTCCGTATTTTGAATTGTTATATTGTGTGTTTCTGAACTGATCATTATAGGGGAAGTGCCTGTAGCCGCGTATGACGACATTTCCGGGCATGGGTTTCTATGCAATTTTGTGCCCAAACTCCACTAGAAGTTTGTCGCAGCATTTATGCGATCCCCTGTTGCATATAACGTTTACAAACTTGTATACTTTTAATAAAATAGACTAAAACGTTTTTTATTTTTAATGTAAGCCTTTGAAGAAAATTTAATTTCAGATTTAAAATGCCTATAACTGAATTAGGCAATATCAAGTTTTTGTGTAAATGCAAGAAAAAAATAATAATAATATTACCTAGTGTTAAAAATATTATTTTCCTTGTCTTAAAAGGGTTCATTTTTGGAGAAATATGAGACTCTTTTAAAATTATTGTGCTATAAAAACGGCTCTTCCTTCACAAAATATTTTGTATTGCAAGCGTTTTTTTGCAAGTTATTTTATCTTAAAAAACCAAACCTTTACTACTTCCTTTATTGTAAAAACGAACCTTACATTAAATTAGTCTGCCGAAAACTTTGTTACTGACGTTATTAATCCTTCTTTAATTACAACCGGTTAAAAGATATATTCTTTATGTTTGTTTTCACAAAAAAAAAGGCTTTATTTTTCACATATTCACAAAAAGAGGACCTTATTTTTTTCCAATATTCCCAGCTCTATAAGAAAGAACCCAACTCTACTTTTATTTTTATTTTAGATTCAGAAAGCTGTGGAAAGACTTTTCAGAGAAGGCCTGTTTAAACCACTGGTTTATGTAATTATTTATTTATTTATAAAGTCACAAAAATAGGAACTTATTTTCATAAATTTATGAATGGATTTTTCATAATTTTACTAACCCACACGTTCTCTACTAGTCTGGATTTTATTGGAATTAACCATTGCTAATATATCTCGTATATTTCATCTCTCATTTTATTTATATTATGTCGATGTACTTAAAAAAAACTTAGCAAACTTTTAAAACTAAACTATTTCTGCGGAATAAATCATAAGTTTCATTTTTTCTTCTTCCTGTTTCTAAAATGATGACAAAATTTGTCAAAATACTCTAGATTATTTATATCACGTCTCATCTTTCTAACCAGAAAATAAAAACAAACAAAAAAATCTTCCTTGCTGTTGCGTATCATGGCAAAACACTTTGTTAAGCAATAAAGGAACAATTTTTCTTAAACGCCAATTTTTTCCTTCCCATTGGCATCCTCATTCATCATTTTTTCAAATAATGAGTGTGTCGTTGAGGCTTGTATTTTGATGGATTAGTATCGGGGGCGTCTATAAAAATGAAACTTTTTATTTATGACTTCAAATTTAATACATTTTAGATTGTTTTACCTTCAAACACACTTGGTCCTTAAGACCTTGTTGCATCGATTTGGATTACTTGATTCGTTTTTGTAAGTACGATATTGATTTCATTGAATGATGGGCATGGAAAATGTCAAAGAGATTTATTAAACTATCTTACCTGGGTTTTTTATTTATTTATTTATTTATTTTTTTAAATTCAAAGTTATTGCTAGAGTGTAGTTTAGAAATTACATTTCTTGATGAAGAGATGCCCGCCATTTCGAATTTTTAAAGCTTCAAGAAAGTTTAACTTACCAATTTTTTCAATTGGTCTTTAATTTTTTTACTTCTTTCTTCTTTTTTGTTGTGCGCCTATTTTTAAATATTAACAACACTTTTTTTTTTTTTAATTTCGAGATATTTTCCAGTGAATCTAAATATTATTATTAGTAAATGAATAACAGTGTTATTTTGAATCTTAGAGATAAAATTATTTCGTGAAGCAGAATACGGCAAACCTGCATTTTTAACTCCTATTTATTTATTTTTGAAATTGTCAGTCATATTTGGAACCTATTTTATGGTTAAATTTAGCCATTCTACCTTGTAATAAAGTTTAAAAAAGTAAGATAATATGGTTCAACGTAGTGATACGTTAAAGTTGCACTATTATGACCGTTTAAAAATTCGCCAAGCTCTTCATGTTTACATTTAGATAAACTTAAAAAGCAGTAAACTTTTCAGATTCCAGCTTAATTAAACTTTGCATAACTATAAATGGGAAAAATTTCGAATTAGAAATCAAATTTTTAAAATGAGAAACTATTAGACTATTATCAATTCTACATTTTCAAATAAAAGATAGTCCATTGTACTAAAATATCGGAACAAATGAAAGGGGAGATGTACATGGCCTGTGCGTTGCCATTTGCCTTCAGATAATCTATATGAAAATCATTCAAATAATGTATTATTTATGAAGCTTGGATTACTTCTCTACTATTTCCCTGCGGTGCTCTCCACCACAAATTCCATCACCAGCAATTTCTCAAAGTAAGAATCGGTTAAGATTTAGTAGTTACAACCTCAATTAACCTTCTCATCTGTTCTTAGTCATGTGCCGAAACGTCCTCGTTGATTGGCCCGTTGCCATTAATAACGCCCTTCCTCATTGGCTAATTTTAAATCCCGTTAGACTTTGCAGAACGCATCATTAAGAATGGCAAACTTTCTCAATTTAGGACGGTATCCGGAGTCTTAATTTCCATTTTAGACTTGGAGTCGGAGAGAAGTTTTGTATTTCATTAAAATTCAGAGACTGAAGGGCCTTTTGTAGAATTCGATCAGCTAATAATTAAGACGTTCTGCTAATAACTGTGGTTTGTGAATTAATTAAACTCTCAGACCCAAACCAAATGACTTAAATATTCCAGTTTGAAAGTAGATATATTTAGCGAGACATCAATTGGCTTTCGTCTTTTCAAAGCTAATAAGTGATTCTAAATATTGATTTTCGAGAATGATGAATTCCTTTCCACATCAGAAAATTGTATTATCAACTGGAGGTTCGTTGTGAATTATAGATTATGTGGTCGCTATGATAATCAGTATGACAAATTTTGTAAGTTGTTGATTGTGACCATTGATTATCATAAAATTATAAATGAGTTAAATTGTGTTAGTGTAACTTAGAGTAATTATGTTTGTCGATCATATTTTATTTTTAAAGGAAGAACTTTAAACTAGTTTAATTTTGAACCAACTTGTCCAGCATTTACAAGCGTTTAGATTTTATTACTAACGCTTTACTTACTATTACTTACTTTTATTATAACTTATTTATTATTGCGTTTACATTTAGACCAACTAAAGTTTTAAATTAAAAAATATTTAATTTCCGTTTTCTCTAAATATAAGAATTTGAATGAATGCATATTTCTTCAATTATATTTCTTCATTAATGTTAAGCCATTTTTAAAAATGTATGCCCTGTAAAAAAATCCATTATGAAGTACCGGTACGATACCTGCATAATCCGTAAAATCTATTTTACTGACAAATTCTTTTTCACCATAAAATATTATACCCTAATTTTTACAGTAATATTTGTTTAGTGATTTTACGGTAATTATTGTAAAAATTACAGTACATCAGATTTTTTTAATTCGTCATATGTTCCGATAAAATTGAATTTTATAGTTAAAGAAAAGTACCGGCACTTTTTGTGTCGGTACTTTTTATCATAATTTGATCCGAAAGTTTGCACAGTGTGGATCTATTTTAGACTCTATTCTTTCTTTTTCTTCCTCTTTTTTTCTTCTTATTTCTTCAAACTGCTGCACTTCTTTAGGAAGAATTAACGCAGAAAATAGTAAAACCTTTCCTTCTTTCTATAATACAATATACTATATTTAATAGAATTATGTAATGTGCATTTACATAATTCTAATGAAGCTTAATTTTAATTTATCAAGTGTTCAATAACATGTCACTTTTTATAACTATAACCTATATAGCATTAATAATTAACTAAAGTAAGTAAATGATAAATAATTCAAAGTTTCATTTCCTCAATGAAATTGAATTAAGTTTATTACTGTTTTAATTAGTCAGAATTCAAGTGTATAATTATAAGAAGCACTTATGTGCCAATGATATTAAGTTACAACAGAGCCATACGTTTGAATTGATGTTGCTTACACAAAAAGTTGTACGATAGCTATTAAATAATTATTAAAAAGAAAAACACTATGTCATTAATAATATGTTTCGAAACTAAATAAAGAAATTATGTTTTTTTTATGTAAAAATTAATTACATTTTGAAAATTTTTATGTCTCTTTACTTACTTATTAATTTTCTCAAAAATTTGATCCAAATTTTCTTTTTTTTTTACGTGCATCTATGTATTGAATTTATCTTTACAACTAAGACTATAAATCGTTAAAACTTATCAAATTTTGTGTTTTTTTTTTTCTTCTTTCTGAAAAACAAATTGCTATGGTATTTGGAAGACATGTCTTTACGAATCTCATTTTCTCACTTTATTGTAACAAAATAAGCTTCCCAAGTAGTTCGTGCTCTTCTTTTACGAATTTTCTCACGTTTTCGAGCAATAAATCCTTTTATTTATAATCGAAACTAATAATATTTCCAATTTTAGAATCATCCCAACAAATACAACCTAGATATCTTTCTTGAAAAAAAGTTGGATTGGGAACTTTTCTTACTAATAAATTTTGCTCCCCTAGGGATTCGAACACGTTATTTCTGTTTACTTTTCGAAATATTATCTTCCAAGACAACAATAAAGCAAGCATACAAATGACTAAGGTGCGCATTGGGAAATATATATTACGGAATTCGCGCCATGATAGATTCTTCATTCGTCCATTTTAAGCTAAAATAAAAATAGTTCTACCGTAAGTTTAGTATTCTGTGCTCGCAGCTCGGACTATTTCTTTTCCGGGGTGGCTATTTTTCTTTCTTTTCTGAGTATCATCACTCCCAAGTGACAGATGTGTATGGTTTGGCTACCGAAATGAATGGAATGGCCATTTGTTGGCGATAAAGATTATCGCTGTCTTTCTGAGGGGAAAATTCTTTCCGTTATTCCATTCCCTTTGTTTTTGGCATTAAATTCCTCTACCTGTTTTTGTTCATTTTCAGGTTAAGCACTTTTTTTGCAAACGAATTAATTGTTTTAAAAATTTATTTTATCTTCTAAATCTTGCAAAGAAAAATATTTTGTTTCAATTTTCAATATAATATTTGAAAATTTCATACATAAGCAGGCACAAGCTAATGAGATATTGGCTCCCAATTAGCTTTATAAAGGGTGAAGAATATGTCATCTAAAAATTTTGTATTACATTCTAAAAAATATTTTTATTTAATAAATAGTTATTTATACACCGAAGAGCCATTACATTATGACCACCCTGCTAATAACATGTAGGACCACCTTTAGCCCTCAAAACTGCTAGCACCCGACGTGGCATTGACTCCACAAGGTGCTGATAGGTAGTCTGAGGTATCTGGTACCAAGCACTCACCAACTGGTCCTGCAATTCCCTCACATTGCGAGGGGGTAGCTTGGCAGCACGAATTTGGTTTTCCAAGTAGGACCACAAATGCTCTATTGGATTAAGGTCAGGTGAATTTGGGGGCCAAGACATGACTTGAAAGTCACTGGAATGTTCCTCGACGATTCGACCCTTATGACATAGTGCATTAACCATGGTTGGTAAACAACATCCCCCGCAGGAAAAACTGTTGCCATGAATGGGTGAACCTAGTCTGCAAGTATGTTCAAGTAGCTTACAGACGTCAGGGATTGTTCTATGAGGATTATGGGTCCTAATGTGCCCCATGAAAACATTGTTCCTGGGCGAGAAACCATGAAAACCTGAGCGAGCCCATTGTTATAGATGGAGGGTGATCATAATATAATGGCTCTTCGGTGTATATTAGCAGTACTTTTAGTAAATACGCTACTTGTCAAAACAAAACAGAAAGAAAAAAAATCAAACCGCTCTTGCATGTATTTATGCTTATATGTACGGTTATTTTAAGCTTGTACACATAGATACAAAGAGGGTTTAGAACTGCGTTCCCACCAATTAAAGACTATCGAAATAATCTCACCAAATCAATCTTATCTAATGTTTTCATGTTCCAACTTGTTTGATGGTATACAACATATTAATAAAATCGTATTCTACTTTAATTTTTCATGATTAAAAATTTTGAAATTGAATTTTAACAGAAAAAAATTTACGAGAAATCAAATGGTTCAAATTTTTATTTATTATACGTCATTTGTAAAACTTTGAGCCTCTGCAAATGTAAGAAAAAAATAAAAAATTTAGATAAAATTATCATTCGTCTATAAGTCCAAATTAACCTGAGAAATTTTTGAAATATCTATGCAATGTTGTTGCCACAGTGTGTCAAATTTTCACAAAAATAAATAAATAAAAAATAAAAAAAAAATTTACAATGTACGTAAGAATAGAATGGTCTGAATTTTAATTTTATTATGTGTCATTTTATAATAACTTTATAACAAATTGAAAAACCTAAAAAAAATCTAAAAAACTTATGGGGCCCTGTTTGAATTTAAAAAAATAAAAGTTACATTAAAATTATTACAAGACAATAAACAGTGCCCAAATTAACCTGAGAAATTTTTAAAGCATCTATGCAATGCTGTTGCCCCCGTGTGACAAAATTGTGCTTCAGAAATATAAAATGAGCTTCATATTTGCAATTTCTGTCTTCTTAAGTGGAATGTATCTTTCCGTTTTTGCTCTTATAAATGAGGAGAGAGAAAACAAAAGCTCTTTCCTAAATTTATTAAAAGATAAAACACAAAACGGGACCGAGTTGATTAAGTATTAAAATCCTCTTTCCACCGCTTTAATAGAAGAAGCTTGCCTCCCGAAGTGCCATAAAATTCCTCTTCCTGTTCTGGCATTGTGCAAAAACAAGACCATTAAATTTGACTACATTGACTCAACGAAATTCGATAAATATGACATCGTTAAAAAATATGGTTAATTATAAAAGTGGTCATTCCCTTTTATAATCTCGTTTTCACTGGATTAACTGCTTTGTAATTTTTTTTCTATAAGAAGTACTTTAAATTATGATTTATTTAGATTAGAATTTATGGCTAAAATATATTTTTAATGAAAATGTTAAGTTACTGAGATTACATATATGAATGAGCTAAAATGTTGTAGTTACAAAGTTTTTATGCCGATTTCTAATTATATGGTTGGGCTATGTGGATTTAGGAGATTATTTAAACTCTTTATATATTGTATGCAAATATTTATTAATTTGAAGTACTGAACTTTAATTAAATAAATGACCCCAAGAAATTGAAGTGAAGCTATAAACTTGATTAAAAACTTCACTGGCTTCTAAAATTCGTAAAAAAGAAATAACAGTCGATATGTTCCAAACCCTAAAAAAAAAGAAGAAAAAGTGCCAATTTTTAAGACTTGCCAGACGTAACTGAGAAAGAGCAAATGTGATTTGAAATATAAAGTTGCCAATGAAAAATGAAAAATTGAAAGTGAGAAACAAAAACTAGAAAAAACCACAGTAGCCAAGAGAGAAAAAAGATGAAAATCAAAGTAATCAGAGTAATGCAATCAAAGTAAAAAAAAAATATCTGCACCCTCTATGGAGAGATGGTAAAGAGGAATCGACAAGTCTTGAAAATGGGTGCCTATTTTTGAAGCGCTTGAAACATATCGACTTTTATTTCCTTTTCATGTATTTTTGAATTGAATGGAATTTTAAATCAGGTAATATCTTACCGTATCAATTTCTTGGGATCATTTATTGAAAAGCCGAAAAAAAGTTTCAAGCTCTCAAGAACAGGCTCCCATTCTTAAGACTTGCCAGACGCAATTCACGTCATTTTCTACGGGGGACTGAATAAGACACTGGATGTAGAATGTAGAAACATCATAGTCAGGTTTATTGTTGAGTCATAGTAAAAGGCGATTATTAAGAATGTTATCGTTATCAAAATCTGACGAATCACTATAGAAGTGAAATAAAGGTGAAGCTGGGATTAAAAGAAAGAAAATTATCATCCTCATCTTATTCTTTTTATTTCCCATCTTATTCTTTCTAATTATCATCATTCTCCGCTTTTCACTTTTTTTCTGCAAAAAGTTCTACTATATGGTTTTTTCGTTTTTAATTATGCCTAGACTTCTATAATGATTCAGCGGTTTTATGACTTTTCAACTCCTTACTTTATTAATTTACTATAAGAGAAAAATTATTTTTTTCTTTCTTTCTTCCAATTTTACCCATTCTCACCTAATATACGATGCTTCTAATAGAAATTTTGACTAGAGGAAAATAAAAGTTTTGTGTAGTCTATGATTAAAAATCGTATTCGGATTAATGTATGAACATTTTCTTGTCTAGACTTGCCGTCACCGCAATAGTAATCTATTATTTGTCGCATCATCACTTCTTTCTTTGCGTGTACATATAATCATTTCGTATCAGTGTTTTTTCTCCTATCTTTTTTTTTTAGTAGTAAATTAATCATAATCAAAAGCAGTCATAATGTTTGTTAATTCAATTTCTTGGCTCCATTTAATTTTTATTTATATGATTTAGACTTAAAAGTAATTTTTACTGTTTTTTTTCTTCTTCATTTTATCACATTTTTTTATCAGTGTGATTGTGAATCTACATTGACTGTCAGAGCTAAACATACGTAACCTTGACATTTTAAGCACAACCCTAAAGACAAGGGAACTCCTGGTTCAAACATTGAGACAAAAATTTATTTTTGAATCGATTAATAATCTGTGAAAAAGGATTTGAACTTAAAAGTATAGTCATGAAACTATTTTTTTTTCACTTAATTGCTATATTACTTTATCACTTTATTATTTTTACCTTTTTTTTCCATCACACAATTTTTCTATTTTTTCTCTCATTTTTATCACAGTGCATAGCAAATCCATGTAGGATTTGCGACTGTCCAAGTTAACTACGTATCTTTGACATCTTAAACGCAACCTTAAAGACAAGGTAACTCCTGTTTCAAACATTGAGACTAACTTACGAATTTTTTAAGTATAACGCACCCGCATACGTGTTACGCACAATGGAAAACAACGAAAACCTTGCACAGTTAGCCCGGTGGAAACGGGATTTTAATCCATGATCCGTCTCCCACTGGGATGTTGTACGCCAGTGCTGTGACCGCTGCAAGTCTGCTGTGTTATTTGAAGCTGCCCAGCCCGCGCTGGGATTTGAACCCGGTATCCTGAACCATCCCGGCTCTTTACTATGTTAACGTTAATAGACTGTTTGCGTGGAATAATTCTTGATATAGCGAGTGAACAATGGCTGAAAATAATTGAACCAGCGTATCTTTTAATTAAATAAATTAGTTGAAAAACAGACGATAACCACATTTCACCCTATTTTGTTCCTCTTTCCCTCCCAAGGAATTTACTGCTTATTATCCGCGTTCTAACGACGAAGCAGGTCGAGATTATAATCTTAACTTAGTCGATACACTTGTGTACTTGATAATTTTGTGTTACTGAAAATTAAACTTATTTCCAGCATTAATTCACTGAGGTTTAATTAATTATGTAAATTTTGTCGGGTACCAGCAACAATTTATGAATAATTTTAAAATATTTTTTTAAAAAGGAGCAATTACTTCTGTAATTCATAAAATACTGATTTTTTTTCTCCCTAAATTGTAAAGCTTACAGTTATTAATATTAATCAAAATAACAAAAGTTCTTTAATTAAAAAATATCCAACATGGAAAGGCGGAAAACAATATAAAATTAATGCATGCTATTTCGTGTCTTTTCCATTATATTTAATCAATTTTTTTTTCTCCTTTTTTTTTACACATAATTATTTCAGAGTACATGTTATTGATTAACTTCCGCACTAAAATTTAAAACGAAAAAAATGTTCGGAAGCTTTTATGGGTTCTTAAAAATAGTTAATGTTCATTAAGTTTTGAAAATATTTTCCAAACCCACTGAATGTTTTTCGAATTCATCAAAATATAATTATGTTGACGCTGCAAAGAGGTTTCTAACAAAGCTCTTAAAATCGCATTAAAAGTTCTCGTTATTGTTAGGAAGAAAAAAACTCCAGTAATGCGTTTAGATTTTATTTTTTGTCTTGCATCATTTCTCCACCCTTTTTTTTATTCGAATATTAAAATTTTGTATTCTAACTAGTTTCAAAAAGCCATTTTGTAAATGTACTTGCTTTAGTTGTCATTTTTTTTNTTTTTTTTTTTTTTTTTTTTTTTTTTTTTTTTTGACAGTCTGGAACTTCTTATGTTATGTTTTTTTAATGGATATTTTTGAAATTTTAGCAAGCTAAAATAATAAAAGCTTTTTTTAAGCATGATAAAATAGAAAAAAATTATAAAGTAATAATAAAAAATTTATGATACTTTCCTTTAGTGCCGTGAATAATTTCAGATATTATTTAGACATATTATTTGAATTCATTTTTATCATACCTAATAATAAAATGTGTTCTATTAACTACGCCTATTATTTTTTAAAGGTTGACTGTTTTTAGTCGCTATTAAAATTAAGTAGAACTCATTTTGTTTACTTATAATGTATTTTAAACTCATATTTCGTAATAGACCTGTTATAAGACGATTCTATAATGTATCCATGGGCGACCATAGGGAAGGGCCGAAGGGGGCCGCCTCCTCCCCCTAGAAAATATATGCTTAATGAAACATATGCGTATTTGATTAATCATGTATAATTAAAAGTGAAATTAATTTAAATTAATTAGTTATTCAGCTAATTAAGTTAAAAAGATTTAAATAGATGAAATTTCCTTTCGTTAATTTTTTAATTCATTAAGCTATTTGTCGTTTTCTTTCATGAGCCCCCCCCTCCCTAAATTCAAACATATGGGCGCCCCTG
>NC_092205.1:51302464-51334482 GCF_043381705.1 Parasteatoda tepidariorum
TTTTTTTTTTTTTTTTTTTTTTTTTTTTTTTTTTTTTTTTTTTTTTTTTTTTTTTTTTTTTTTTTTTTTTTTTTGTGATTCCTGTCAGCATAGGGAGGATATTTCTACCCATTTTTTCGATTGCTAAAACTATATATTTAAAAAGGCAAATCAATTGAAAAACAATAAAACTTAAAATGCCCTGAAGCCTTTTTGTGGTAAAGTGGAATAAAATAACTCTACTTTAGTGAAAAATAAAAATAACGACCTTTCGAAAAGGCAGAAATAAAATGAAATTCTCCAAAGTCGAAATCTTGTCGCTTTATAACTAACTATATTCCGTCCTTGTTACTTTATACGTATACCAACTGCTCCTTTAAAAACTTTTTACGACCAAACATTCGCTCCAGCGTTATTATTGATATCGCTAAGAAATGGTGCAACTCTCAAACCATCCTTCCCTTACTCCATCGTAGTTGGAGTAAAACCATCAAAATGCACTCTCGATTTTACGACCCATTCTCGTTCTGACGACTCAGGATGACGGCTCGTCACTTTACGTCATGACTCCCTGCCGTATCAACCACTAATATCTTCCGACGGCAACTCCATGATAGAGATATATAAATATATATTTCTCGTTCTTATACTTTTCAAGTAGTTCCTATCTTAGCAGCAGATATTTTCCCAGCAGACGAAATGGCGACCCGTTTTTATATTCTTACCACTGCAGACATGAAATTGGCTTTTTTATTTTATGGTTTTAAAAAGTTTTCGAACTCTTTTTTTCGAAAGAAAATACTGATTTTAAGTGAATGAGACACGGCTGTGTTGCTTCTTGTCATACTAAGGCAAATATAAAATCGGAAAGCAAAGTCCAACTTTTTTTTTAAAAATAAATAAATAAAAGTGAGCACAGAAGGTTGTGCCTTTTTCGCTTAATGGTTTTTGATTTCAAAATACTGAACTTTTTGCCCGGTTTTATTGAAAACTTTATTTTTTTGTTATTGTTCTAATTTTGAAATACTAAATTCACGTGTTGTTGTCTTGAGAATGAATGCCGTGTTAGAGCGCTCGTAACATGTTGACTTTTTTTTCCTCACTTATTTATGAAGCAAATGGAGCTTCTAAATCTTTAGTCATTTTTATGATCGAACTTTCTATTTGATGATTTATTTGGATGTATTCCTCGATGTGGTAATAAAATATTTCATTGATGAGTTCCTCCAAAATGATGTAATCCATAGCAGAAAAAAAACTTGAAAGCCTTATTTGAAAAACATGCCTGCTACACTTGCTAGAAAAAATAATAGTAGAATTAGCCTCAGTTTAATGAACACATGAAGCTATTTTGATTTTATTTTGAACTTGGATAATTTTGAAGTTTATTGCTGATGCCAAACAGAGGGCACCACAAATTAGACAGGTTAGAAAAAACATATTTAAGGCTCTGTACCCCAAAATCAGTAAAAATGGAATAACCCTACTTTTTAAACTTAGCCTTCTTTAGAATCTTCTGTATGCGTTTTTAATGTAATAATGTATCGCTTAAATGTTTTAACACTTGGGTCAGAGAATATGCTTCGATAATTTTGTATTGCTCCACAATTTCAAAAAAGTGCTTAATGTATTTAAGCATATTGTACACGTTTAAAGTACTTTACTCTTTTTTAAGACTGATTAACCCTCTTCTTCAACCCTAAATTTATCTGAAAATTATGTTAGTAAAATTCTAGAAATTTTTGCTACGAATTTCCATTGAAAGCAGATGAACGCCTTGCGGATTTTTTCTTTTTCCAATCTAAGTTTAAAACTAAGCTAAAGTTGAAATGATGATCATTTTACATTTAATTTTCTTATTTTCATTTACATTCATTTCATTTCTAATTTTAGGATTGAAAAATAAATGAAATTAGAAAGACCATTAAGGGAATTTAAATTAAAAATCTGTCAAAGAATGTTTACCACATCCCCATCAATTATACCTCATTGCACAAATAATGTAATTTTAAGCCTGTTACTTATTTAAAATGTAATCTTTACGTTTTTGGTGATTCATTGCCATTAAGTTCTGTAAAATGTTGTATCTAGTTAGTAGAAATTTTAATTCAACACTATCCCATTTATCTCTAATAGATTTTGAAACACTTGAATATTCAAAGAGAATTGAATTTTCATGTGATTTCTTAGAGATTGAGGTAAAACGTAAAAAAGTCCGTTTACTTAGATTTTTTATCACTTCATTTAGAAATGCATTTATTTTTGTGTTAAATCAGAAATTAATGCAACTTTTTCTATTAATCGTAGTTTTAAAGTAAATATTTTAAATGGCGAAAAGTAGTATTGTATGTTTCGAAATATTTACAAATAGTTGTATGATACCTTTATAAGCCTTATCCTTACAATATTTTTTTATCAGATAATACCGATAATCTCTTTTTGTATAATTATTTCCCATCTTCCCTATAGTTTTGGAACTTTCATAGACATACAATGGAGAGTCTTATTATCTTTTCTTCTACACATCTTAAAACCCATTAGGGAGAACATTAAGACGACTATGTATCTGAGGTTTAGCTTAACACAGATCCATCCATCAAATAAGCTTCGATGATCAAAAGGGGGAGGGGAAAAAAACCAAATCGGGCGACGTCCATTTTTAAGAATTTTTTGTAACTCTTCTTTTTCTTTCTTTTATTTTCTTTTTTAAGAATCCTTCCCTTAAACGATGCAAAGACAAATTGCTGCAAAGCCCTGGTGACGTGTTACCATTGGGGAAGAGGCTTAAATCTCTGGTTTCTAAGATGCCAGAATGATATGTTTTAGTATTACTGAAGGGGGAAAAAAGAAATCGAGATATTTTTTATATCTTATCTTCTTTTTTTTTCCGACGACAAAATGTCGACACTAGAGTGTGTTAAATTTCCGAAAATGTCTTGATCTTGTCGAATGCAGTAAGAGTTAAAGATGTTTTAAAGTATTTCGCTGGCAGATACATTTGTTTCATTTTTAAATTTGTTTGTGAAACTTTTTGCGAAAGCTTTTATTTGTATATTCATCTCTTTTTTTCTTCTTCTTTTTTTTAAAAAGTTTTTTAAGTGAAAACTTCAAAGCTTTGTTTATTTGAATATTCGAATTTTAAATAGAACTTTTTAGCACTGTCGTACAAAGTACTATCAGGATGTAGTTGTTGTGAAGGAACGTATTACAAATTTCATCATGCAAAACAGATAACTGCCTTAAATGGGTTATGTCAATATATACTTTTATCAAGTCTTTGTAATTACACGTAATAATTTAATTACATTTAAACCAACCTAAACATATTTATGAATTAGTAAATATCTATCATTTCTAGAATTTACAAAAAAGGACTAAAAATTTAATAATTTTCCTGAAAAAAATGAAAAATCCTAGTTATCGTGTATGATATTTTTGAATTCTAAGGCGTAATAATTAATTTTTAAAAATCTTCTTCACGATTGAGTTTGACAACCGAAATCTAGGATAAAGGACCATTTAGGTATTGGAATTAGCATTACTTTAAAGGAAGTGAAATTATTAACAAACATAAACGAAAATCTGCATAGTTTTTTTCATTATTATAATAAACTGTGAGTCACCATATTTTTAAGTTTTTGAAGTTATTATATGAATTATTATCTAGCTCATATGAATCTCGTATTTGGTTAGTGGGGTAACTGCACTTATTAAAATTTTTTTTGTTAGCTTTGGTTTCATTTACTTACAAATCATTTGCATCTTATTTTAAAGCTATTTCTTCTCAGTTTGGGAATTTTCCTTCAGTATAGAGTACAGGGGTAAAACGTTTCACTTGTTAAAATTTAAGACTCTATCTTAAAACGAACAAATCTTCACCGACTATTCATTGATGCATACCAATTTTTATCTCAACTAACCAAAAATAGTGCAAGTCCTAGTTCATTCTTTAACTAGTCATGATTAAAAGATGTACTGTTACGCATTACATGGAGAGACAATAAGAATATTTGTCTCTCGCACGTGGCACCCTGCACGTTCACGTACGTAAGTTTTGTGTTACGTAGTTACTACGAAGCAAATTTTGTTTTTTTCGGTTCTTGCAGCATGTTAGTGCCCTAACTAATGATGGCTCTTTTCAAAAATACAAGCGTGCATATGCTGTGACTTGTGAATTGAACTTTAACCATAACTATAGAAGGCTACTCATCAATGATTCATTAGTAATTACTCATGAAGTAGGCTAATCATTAGTAACTGTTTAACCACTCACTAGCACTAGAAAGACAGCAGGGGCCCTTTCGGCCCGTCCCGTTTTATGTTGCTCTGTAATTCAAAAAATTTCTTACTGAAAGTATTGAGTATTTCTGACTTTCCATAATTTGATTTAATTTATGCCTGTTTAATCATTCAAATGTTAACCTTATAGGAACGTATATTTATGAAACCTCTTCACCTGAAATGAC
The DNA here is from genome assembly GCF_043381705.1 of Parasteatoda tepidariorum. Classification (NCBI taxonomy): domain Eukaryota; kingdom Metazoa; phylum Arthropoda; class Arachnida; order Araneae; family Theridiidae; genus Parasteatoda; species Parasteatoda tepidariorum. Next base: position 51,306,910 of record NC_092205.1, read on the forward strand.
AGGAGCATGTCTGGTCCTAAATGATTAGAACCAGAATGGCCCCTAAGATATATTAGTAGGTACCCCATAACTCCAAATTGGTTTGAATATAAGGTATCCCAGTTTCATTAAAAAAGAAACAAGAGTATTTCAATGTGTCTTTAATTATTATTTATGGAGAAATGGAAAGTTAATTATCTAAGAAAATAATGTGTAAATATAATTGAAAAGTCAGAAATCCCTTTAATCAAATATTTTTATTAATCAAATCGATTGAAAAATCCAGAGAACTTCGATGACCGAGTCTCCAATATTTTTCTTATTAAATTAATTATTATTATATTTTAAGATTTTGAATGTCTATATGATGTACAGACAAACAATCTGGGAATGGACAGGCTGGTTGGTCCCTTTAGACTTTGTAGGTATACATCAATGTTCAGTCTTTCTAGCCTTAATTCTCCCAATTTTTAATTATTTCGACATTTTTGTTAAAAATTTTAAAGACCTCTGCTTTTTACAATAATTATTTTAAAAAGCGTTGCTAATTTTGAACTTATCAGTATTTTACAATTTAATTTAGATTTCAAAACTTCGTATTTCTTTAAAATAGTACTCGTTATCCTGTCTGAAAAAAATATATACAATTGTACTTGTTCTTCTAAAATTGCCCATCAACCATAAGATCTACTTACTATTCAAGCTATTCCAGTGATTTCGTTGTAAATTGAATTTCCTGAAATAATCTCAATACAAAACGAACTGATGTGCTCTTCTATTTATTTTTAAATAAGGAAATGGCGATCGTATATCAAATAAATTCTTTAACTTGTTCTGAGATTTGCCATAAGCATTGTTTCTCATTCCATTCTTAATCCTTCTTTTTGGTACTTTTAATAACCATTTCCATGGAATCCAATCATCTTGTAACTTGTGACGTGTAAAAAAAACCCGTATTGCATCTTGATCCTGAAATTAAATTCCATGTACCAATGAATTGCCAGCCTAGATACTGTACAGGAACCGCAACAACGGCGAATCTTTTCAACCGTATAAATAGATGGTTGGGGTGGATAGATGGAGGTTCTTAGAAGCATCCCTAAGATTTCTGGCGCCGGACTTCGAGGTGCCTTTCCCGATCCATTGCCATAGCAACGGGATGCTGCTGGGTGGGATTTTTTTTTCCTCCGGAAAATGTCTCTATCCTGTCCTCTTTCGGATTCCTGTATTTATTTTCCCCGTCCCCTTTTAGTGTCCCGGCGCCGGCATGGCTAAACTTTCTTTAGTCCCTCAGGAGAACTGTCTTTCAGATATGAGATCTCGTAACGGATTCACAAATCGAAAATCTTGGAATCCGGATTTTAGTTGTTTTGTCAAGATGCGCGTGTTTTTCTTTTCAGTCATCTGTTCTTTCTCGTTTCATTTTGCTTTTTCGCTAGTCTCTGGGTGAACAAATCCCTTCCTGTTTTATATTTGAACTTGTGAATTTGATTCTAAAAATATATCATTTTTGATGATTTTCTGGCAAAATAATGCTTCTTAAATCCATTTTACGGAGGGAAAAAACTCAAAAATCATTTTTTTAAAAAAGAGTAAAGAGTTTTTTATGTTAATATTCTTGTTACGGATAGCCATAAGTACATTATCCTTCTCTTTGTATGCGTGCCAAAAATTTTTTCCGATTCGTCCTTGTTTTTTTATTGTCGTTTATGAGAAATTACTTATTTGAAATGATCCATTGATTTTTGTAAATTCTTGACATAAATAATTGATTTTTGTGACAATATTTGCTATTTCGATCATATCGTAGGAATTTAACTGTTTTAAAAGTCATATTCACCGATTAAGGTTTCACGATTCTTCCTCGTTTGTTTCTTTATAGTTCATGAGAAATTTCTTATTTAAGTTGGTCCATTGTTTTCTTGTAAATTTGTGACATTAATTGTTGGCTTTTGTGACATTATTTGGTATTTCGATCATACTGTAGGTTTTAAACAGTCATATATGAACAATTAATGTTTCACAATTTTTCCTTATTTGTTTGCTAACGTTCATGAGAAATTATTTATTCGAAATGCTCCATTGTTTTTTTGTAAATTCGTGACATTAATTGTTGCTTTTTGTGACATTATTTGATATTTCGATCATATTGTAGGTATATTTATAAGAGTAGGTATATTGTATATTTAATAAGAGCCATGTATGAGAGCCATGTATGACGATTAATGTCTCACGATTCTTCTTTATTAGTTTGCTGAAGTTCTTGAGGAATTACTTATTCGAAATACTCCATTGTTTTTTGTAAATTCGTGACATTAATTGGTGACTTTTGTGACAATATTTGTTATTGTGGTCGTACCGTAGATTGTACTGTTTTAAGAATCATGTGTATAGAATGAATTTGTCACTATTCTCTCTTGTTTTTTTATTGTTCGAGTAATTATTAAAAAAGCTCCATTTTTTTGTAAATGTATGACATTACTTGTTTTGTAAATGTATGACATTTTGTAAATTTATGACATTGTTAGGTATTGCGATCATATCGTTGGTACCAAACTGTTTTAAGAGTCGAATGTATCGACTAATGTTTAACGACTCTTCCTTGTTTTGTCGTTTATGGGTCGACTTCTTTGTTTAGTCGCGATAATCGTTCACGGAAATTTTCTTATATGAATTGTTCCATTTTTTTTAAATTCCAGACATCAATTATTGAATTTATGACATTATTTATTGTCTTGATCGTATCATAGGTACCAAACTGTTTTAAGAGATACCTGTGCCAATTAAAATTTCACAATATTCTTCACCAGTGACATCTTTAACAACCTATTTAATTGTATTATTGGATTAAACTCAAAATAAAGCTTTTGTAACTTTTAAAATATTATTTATTATTATCGAATTCATGATATTCTTTTTTACTATAAATCTTGTTTTACTTTTGCTTTAAATTTCATTTGAGTGAATTTTTTTAAAGTTATGGATTTATTTTTAACTTATTATTTAAAAAGCGAAAAAGAAGTAAAAATAAACCGATATATTGTTGTTTCTAAAAACAACTCAAATGAAATAGATTTTTCTGCTCCTCCCCTTAATTTCCTCCCCTCCCTATTTCGTGGAAATCGCCCGCTGGTTACGCGATTGTATTTCTCATATCAAAGAAGAAAATTAGAATGTTTGTAAAGATAAATATTTGCCTTTTTCCCTAATTTTTATCCTTACATCCCTAAACAGTAAGATCTTGTATCGATTCCCAATTATAATGCATCTTTCATCTCTCTCTATCCGTTATTAAAACTTAAAAGTTTTGCGTCTTTGTTTATCTAATGAAAATAGTTTGATGTTTCTGATTAAGTTTATGGTTTGGGGGCTTATTCAAATTTTTATATGTTTCATTATTATTTTCGGAATGAGGCTCTCTCGCATATATTTTCAGAAATAATCCTTTCACTCAACGGGGTTTAAATGTTGTTTTATAGAAAAATAAAGTGTTTCATGAATTTTTAATTTTGTTTGGAAAGAAAATGTCACAATTCTTTCCGGGCATCATAATCTTTCGTTTTTTACTTTTTATTTCGAAACTCACGCCAAGTAAGAAGCAATTTTTAAAGACATTTCTATTTTGAGTTTATTCAGTTGCTGTACTCTTATACCTAATTGCTTTTAACACGCTCTTCTACTATTTTTAACTCGGATAACTAAATACGTATGTCACGTTTAAACATGCTACCTAAATTATACGTATTTAAATATGTTTGAGAATGCGTATTATTATTTAGACGTAGATTTTAGTAATTTAATTTGAATGTTTTGGGGATTCTATGACTTCATTCTATAGTTATATTTTAGCATGAAAAAAAAACACTTTCTATATATCATGGAATATTAAATAAGAGTTCTCCTCCCTCGCTATCGAACTTTACCGTAAGACCTCTTATGTTCGACTTCGACGTAATCGTAACAAGCGGTTATGTTCGACTTCGACGGATGGAGTTAATGTCTAAAATGGCTTTTATCACCATTCAGTTTTCAAATAATAAAAAAAAGATTTACATTTACTATATTTGGCAGTACACTGTTGGAATTTTCACTTTGAAATTATGGTTTAAAAAATTAAGAAAAAAAAAACGGAAGCAATCTGCTTATTAAATTAACCGTAAAGTTTGCGGTAAGGATTTTATTTTTTTACCTTTTCGGCTTTGAAACCGTTTACAACTAGTATGGTTAAAAAGCCATTAATGCAAGACTATATTTTTTTAAACCATTTACAACTAGTATGGTTTCAAAACCGTAATAAAAATACATTTTACTGGACATGAGCTTGTCTTTTCGTTAGGTACGTAACGCCTTTACTGTTTAGGTACGCCTTTGAGTTTGGTTGTGTTTTGTCAAATGAACCGTGGAATATGGTTTAATTAGTTTATCTGGTTGTTTCAGATATCGTAAGAGATGGGAAATATTAGACTTTTTTTGTGTTAAGCAGCTTTATCGTGCTGTTATCTATGCTTGAATAAAAATATTGTATTCTAATTGCCCAGGGTCACAAATTGGGGAGTGCAGCACACTAGAAACAATGTGTAAGGGAATACAGGAAACAGTGTAGTGTCAACGCTGGAACTCGACCCTTTTGTCGGTCATGAGATTGATGGATTAGCCTTCTCAACTATAAAATGTACTCACCTGCAAGGAACTAAGTGGCTTCTTTAAGTGGGCCTAATCGATGCGATAAATTCTGGTTGTTTTACTGTATTAGGTGAAAGCAGTTGATAAACGGTTTTTCTCACAGTTAACAGTTTGCATTGCATCTTACTTATGGTTATTATGGACTGTCTTGTTTGAATATGGTAAAATAACAATTAAAAATAAATTGCTATTTAATCTTTTTTTCGGAAAAATTTCTAACCATGTATATTTTGAAAATTTCGCTCGCATTGCTATTTCCTTATTTTCTGATTATTCCCTATTTAACATTAAGTTATTAACGGCTTGTTTTTTCACGTTTATATCCTTAATACAATTGTACTTTACATTTCATTTATTAGAAGTTTTTAACAATTCATGAACTAAAATATGTTAAGAAAAGTGTTAACTATTAAATTCTACATATTTTTTAAATAAGTATATAATTAAGCTTTTTTTTCAACCTTATTTAGCGGTTATTTTTTATAAGTAAAAAATTATTCGATATCTTATTTAATTTAAAATTTAATGCAAATAACTATTTTAGTCTTCTTTTTTTTCTTTTTTTCTTTTTTTGAACACAAATTATGAAAAAAAATTCTTTATCCATTTCTAAATTAAAATAGAAAAGAATCATCTCTCTCTCTTAAAACCATAGTTACANTTTTAAATAAGTATATAATTAAGCTTTTTTTAGCGGCGCAATTTTTTATAAGTAAACAATTATTCGATTTCTTATTTAATTTAAAATTTAATGCAAATAACTATTTTAGTCTTTTTTTCTCTTTTTTTTTTGAACACAAATTATGAAAAAAAATTCTTTATCCATTTCTAAATTAAAATAGAAAAGAATCATCTCTCTCTCTTAAAACCATAGTTACATTACACAGTTTTATATTTCCTTATTTATTCCTTATTCTCTTTTCTTATTATTTTTAAAAAAAGAATCCTTTGGAACATTGATACTAATTTAGCTTTAGGGAGCTATCACTGTCTTTAAACTGTTTTTATATTTATGAAAACATTATTTAATTAAACTTTCTCACAAAATAACGAAAACAATGATAGCCTTTAATCTCCTTTTTTTATTAACTACTTTATTCAAATAGCATTCAATGACCTGTAAGTTTCCTCTGCCTCACTAGATCATTAAATTCCATCATTATATTTAATTTTTGAATGCTACCCTCTTGTGCGTCCTCCCTATACTTCTAAGTAATTAGTAACTCTCATTAGCGAGCAGAGTAATTTGTCATCAAAAGCTTTCCGTCATATTCAGTAAAACAAAAGTGACTTTGACTCATCAGTTTGAAATTCATGCCAAATGGCATCCATTCAATTCTCTCATGTATTTGAGAGCTATTTCCTGTTATCTTGCCAGAACCATTCATTTCTATCTTTTGATGATTTCGTTTGATTCTTAATTAATTTTGTTCGATGCAGATTTAGATGTATTTAAGTTTCTCACATTGATAAGATAGGGCTAATTACAGAAGGTTTTGACTCGAAACAGCGCAAGCGGACGTTTATTTTGTATGATATAGTCCCCTTTGTCAATAAAAGTATTTGTAATGTTAGCTATCTTTATTTATTTAAGTTTTATAACTATTATGAGTATTCAGGATTTCATTTTAAATAAGGAAATAATTGTATATAGCCAGGTAGTTATTTTAACAATCGATTAATTAATTTGTTTATGAAATGTCCCTATGTCATGAGCTTATTTGTTTGTTTCAATACTTTCGTATCATTTTCTGTAAGAATCCTTTTTACTTATGTTCGAAATTTATGTCTTTTTGTTTATTTTATTTTTTAATTTATTTGTTTGCTTCAATTATATTACCTCAATAATGCACCTCTTTTACTCTCTGATCCAAAAATCATTAAAATTAGAGGAAAAAATACTGCCTATTTTTTTTTCGATCTGTTTCATGTAAACTACTACCCCATATAGAATGGCTATGATAATAAAATATGTTCTTTCTTCACTGTAAAAAACAACTGTTCAAATCTCAAGATTTTTTTTTGACGAAACTATTTTCTTCCATATACTCAGAGCGAACATTTTGTCAAAGTGTCAAAATTACTATCGCCGCTTCTTCGGATTTCGTCAAAAGTAAAGAAATGTTTCGTCTTTCTACTTAATTTTTCAGAAAGAAAAAAATACGAGTGGCATTGTGAATTGACCACATAGTTGAATCAACGTCATCCCAACAACTCAACGATAGATAGAACGGAGTGATAAGTTACGTGTCCCAAGCGAGATTCAAACCCGGGATCTCTCTGGTATGATGCTAATTTCTTATTCACCATACAAACCGGTCTGCTTATCATTATAGTTTCAATTTTCTAGCCTTCATTCTAATTAACATTCTCCCACAGTGCATTTCGATGAGGTGCCAAGTTAAAGAAACATTTTCGTCATACATTCGCGATTCATCACAAATCGCGTGATTTTGTAACGAAATGGTTCTCAAAATTAACGAAATACAGCTCAATGAGTGCAGAATCGTCAAAAGTTTTGCTTCTGAGAGTGTTCATGTAGAAACAATAGTCTAAAGTTAATTCTATGGATATACTTGAAAATAAGATAATTCTAAGAACTATGCTAGTTTTAGTAATTCTAAAAACTATACTTGTTTTAATAGCCTCAAGTGCATACTGGACAAATGCATGCATTAAATCTAGATATTTAATTTAAAAATCTATCTTTTTACTTTCGTTTACGGTGTATTTTATTCATTTGAAAATTCAGCAATACTCAAACTTTTTACACAATTTTAATTTTATATTTTAGTTATCAAAATTATAAACGGTTCTAGATATTGTACATTTTCGGAAAAAAAACTCTTACTTTTGACGATTTTGCAATCATTGAACTATTTCATTAAATTTGAGAACCATTTCGTCACGAAACCTTGTGTTTTGTGCGGAAATGCGAAGTCTTAAATCTATGGTGAAAATGTTTCCTTAACTTGGAACCCCATCGCAGTGCATTGTGGAAGATCGTTAACTAGAATGATGAAATTAGAATAAAGACTGTATGATCAAAATTAGAGTGACAGCATAAGCCGACCGGCTGTATGGTGGGCAAGGAGTTAGACTCGTACCAGTTATATCCCGGTATAGAATACAGCATCAGACATGGATGTATTTTTTTCTTCTCTTTGTTCTATTTGTCATGTTGTTGGGGTTGCGTTGGCCATCGATATGGTACCCACAACCATGACTCCCGTACTTTTTATTTTCTTTCTTTTTTTTTTTTTTTTTTTTGAAAAATAAAATGACGAAAGATTTCTTTATTTTTGATGATATCCATTTCCGGAAAGAGGGGCGATAGTTATTTCGTCACTTTGACAAAATGTTCGCTCGGAGCATATACGAAGTCTTAAATCTCGCATATATATATACACACACAAACTCTATCTTAATCTGGTTACATTCTCTCTAAATCATATAATTTTATTAAAGTCTAGTCTAGACAAATTCTTATCTTGCTTCATTTTATTGGATTTCCGCGTTTTGGAAAACTTCTATAGTGCTTAATTACATTCCTTACCAATTAGATTTGGAAAACAACTACTGCTATTGTTTTTATTTTTTATCTTTTTAAATGTGTTGCGAATACGATAATACATTATAGTTTTTATTCCATTTATATTACATAAAAGAGGATACATGCGTTGATTTTTCTAATCTGTTTAAATTTACTTAAAAGAATTCTAATTTTTTTTTATATGTGCTTAAAAATTTATGCTTAAATTTTAATAGTTTTGGAATATATTTTTTGTTCGAAAAATGTTTTAATATTTATGTCTCACTGATAGATTATCTATCAGAATACTGAAATTTTATACATTTTCCACACAAAAGGATTTGTTTATGCGCTTTCATTCTTTTTTCTCGTTCTTTATTCCCTCTTTTTTTTTCCCATGCTCTCAAAAATATTTTCAATCTCTTGACAGTTTTATATCTATAAATATTTCTATTTAAGGGATAAAAACGTTATACCACACTGTAAAAAAGTGTTTATTAAATTGAGCTGAAATATCTCGAAATAGCTCCAAATTAAGTATAGTCAAATTTGAAAAACGTTTGTACTCATTATTGAATATAATTACATGCTTAAACTTGAAAAAGCTCTGATATTGTAAATTCAATACATTTACAATAGCATGATTGAAGATTGACTGGGGAAAAAAACTGAACCTCTCTGAATAACTTTTGATCTAATGATCGTATCTTCACGCTCTAAGACTCAGTTTTAATTGTAAGTAAAACATGGTGATACGGTAGGAACTTTATTGAGTGATTACCGATTAGAAGACATACTTTATTTTTTAAATTAATTTGGAATGAAAGTAGGTAAACTTATATCTGATTAGATTTTCTGTTACAATATTTGATTGTTACAAACTAATTAAGTTTGAACTTTGTCGTCTTTGAGGATGATGTGTTATTTGATCATAATGTGTCATTCTTGATACTATTCTATATATTGAGTATATCACTATACTTTGTAATGAGTACATACATTTTCAAATTCAATTAAATTTGTTTCGGAGCTATTTAGGCACATATTTGCACTTTTTTGAAAAACCTTTTTTTAGAAACATGCTGAATGTTAAATAATATTATAATTTTTACAAAAAAGTAGTATTTTAATTTAAAAATTTTTTTTTAAAATACTTAAAACTGAAATTTAGTTTAATTTTTTATAATTTTTTAAAATACTAAAGTGATCTATTTAATATTTCTCTTTTATTTCTCGCTAATTTTTACCTAACCTTTTGCATATTAATAATAAGTTAATTTTCACTGAATTTGAGCACCAAATTTTTTTTCCCCATTTTTTTTTCTTTTATTAACTAATGTATAAAATATATATTTACTTTTTTCACATTAGTTTTTGCTAATGATGTATATAATTTCTTAATCACCCATATTTAAAGTTTTTAAAGAGTTTTGAATCATAATCTTGTGCAGCTTTGCTGAGACCCAAATACGGTGTCATATTTTACTATAGTGTCAGGCAGTTTAATTCTTTTTAAATTTCAGTGCAAGAAAAAAAAGAAAAAAAAAAGCTTTTAGTTGAACATTTTATTAAGGTTGCAGCAAACTTTCACGTTATTATAGTTCAAGGGACAGATATCATAATTCAACATGAAACCGGTTTTTCTTAAAGTGTATGAAGAGGAAAGAAAATTTGAATAATAGTCTAACTAAGAAATTGGAGTTAGAAATGACTTGTGGGACTAGCTTCACTTTTTTTCTTTGACCATTATTCAAATCTTATTTTAAAACAAGTTCACCTCCAGCTTATTTCTACTGTCAACTGTAGGGCACTACAAATCAGACAAGATGGGAAAAAACAATGCATTCGTTATAAATTTATGCTCTATATCTCAAAATGAACAAAGATAAAGCTGTCTCTCTCTACGAATAATGCCTTCATATATTATAAGGAAGAATCATTAAGTGTTTGTTATGAACATATTATAATCTTACCTGACTAAAAGAAAATAAGATTCTAGCATCTACACTGTAAAAAATAACTGTAAATTCTACAGAAAAAAAAATTTTTTTTTTTCTGTTTTAAATCATTACCCACGTGCTACAAAAAATTTCATTTATATATATATATATATATTTCCCCAGTATATTTGGCAGCTTAAAGTTGTTTTTTTACAAATCATTTTTTCTCCGTTTTTCACTTTAATAATGAACGGATAAAAACTGTCAAATCAAACTCTAGTTTTTACCATCCAGTTTTGCTTAAGATAAAAATATTTTTTTCAAATCATTTTACGGTTATTTTCTGTAATTAAACTAAATTTCTTTTCAGGAATTATTTTATGATTTTGAACATCGTATAAATAAAATGGTGACTTTATTGTCGAATTGATACTCTACCTGATTATTATCTGTCTTAAGATATAATTTTTTGGTAAGTTTAATTGTCAGATATTTTTATAAGGGTGAACCGCTATAATTTTACCCTTATATACACTTAAATCTGACTTTTAGGATGAAAACAGTTAAAGATTTTTCTTCATAGAATAACGCTAGAGGTGCCGTGGCTCAGGGAAAAAATTCTCGCCCCAATGAGGTGACAAGAGTTCGAATTCCGACGTTGACTGGTCATATGAATTCTACTCTCGGCTTTCATCGACTATAATGCTGACTAAGCTATTTTATAGAGTTTTTTGTTGTTAAAATCACAGTACTTATCTGCTTAAAAGACAGGTGTCCGTTTTAAAATAACAATATTTTTCTGTAAAATAAGCGGTTTTACACTGGCTGACAATTTTTTTCCTGTAAATTTAACAGATTTATTATTACAGTGTAAAATTAATTTGCATAGTACTACTCTTTAAGTTCTAACATCGTCGAAATGGGAGTTGCAATAGGTCAAAGCATTAAATCAAATTCTACTATTTTGCGAATAATTTCCGTTGTGTTGGGTGTCACTTTTATATAATGCATCGCATCATTTTATCTCCTTCGAAATCTCTCTCGAACTTGTCAATTCATTGATTGTAAATTAATCAGAAAGCTGGCCGAGATTAAAATTTCTAAATTAATATTTGGGCAGAGACCTCTCTCTAGCTCGGCAATTTAATTAAACTAGAGATATTTCTGTGGAATAATAGTATTTTAAAGTCAGCTTTAGTGCATCCCGTATTTTACAAATTGTATTTACTTAAATAGCTATTGCATTTATTAACATTTTTGACCATTTATTAACAATCTTTTAATGAAACAATGTTGTTTATTAAATAAATTATATGTTTAGAAAGTAATGATTCTGTTAATAAGTTTGTTACTCCATTTCTTGTTAACTAATTATTACAATTAAAATAGAGTACTTAAATAATTAGCTTCACTCAAATACCAGAAAAATAAATAAATAAATATATCTGCATTCTGAGAAGAAAACATATGGTCAAAACTACCAGAATAGGGTAAAATTTACCCTTTTCTGACTGTATGGCTATACCAAAAAGCACGGTACTTTTTACTGAAAAGTTTCAGTAATGATTTTGTTAAATTAATCATAAAATATAGTTTTATAACGTGTGGTAAAATTTAGCAATTAGGGTAAAAATTGCTAATTTTATTATGATACTTTACAGCAGGGCATAAAAACCACTTATTCGGTTAAATTTAACTATAATTTTGAAAACAAGAATTTCCCGTAAACCTTTTCTAAATGAAAATATTCCAAAATGAATGGTTTAAATACCGTATATTTATGTTTTTCTATCATAAATGTCAGAACAACACGGTAATTTTACCAGATTTTTTTTTCTATGTGCAGCATACTAAGATATTATTTCTTTGATGCAACGTAGGGGAAGTGATAAGTTTTATTTTACTGCAAAATTTATCGAAGTTGTTAAATTAGAACTTTATCAAGCTTTGCAAGTTATCAGTAAAACATGCATTGTAAATAAAACTCAATAACATCTCTTCACCAAAAGCTACTGTGTGTTTTCCGTTACGGGAACTTTTGTCTGCTTGCGCATGCGTGAGGTATGTTTTTTTCCCCCACCCGTCAAAATCGGTATGCAAATAAAGATAGATTTGAATTTTGGAAACTAATTGTACCCGGTTGAGTGTCATGCCACAGACTTTTGGCTTGTTGCATTATTACTTTGATTTGTTTGATTTTAAACTACTTCTCATAAAATTACTGTGCTAATCTAAATCTAATTGTAATTCACTAGTATTTTCTAATCTCATCAACCATATTTTTAAACAGTTTTGTTGGAAAAAAAAGTCTTATTAAATATTTATCCAATTCCAATTTTATTAATTGCATGTGGAATTTATTTTAACAAACAGCCAAAAGAATTTATTTAAAGTGGTCTTTATCTTCGCAATGAAACTAATCTTGCTTGATTTCGCCTTCATATGCTTTGATTCCTGAGACAAGATAGTTAAAGAAAAAAAAGGTTGTCAGGGAATTGTATTTTTTTAAATGACGTATCTTTTATTTTCTTTTTTAAAATTAATTAAACTAGGAATTAAACGAACGGTGTGGCAATCAAACTACCATTCAAGAAGTCTAAATTACTAGCCGAGCGCTTTACTTTAACGCGACAGTTTGTCACCTTTCTAATTAAACTGTCTGAACTGAACTAACGTGGACACTCCTGATTTTGAGGTCATGTGAATAGATATCGTGAACTTTAAGAAGTAAAAAAAAATTGATAAGCATTGTATTTTTTTTTTTTTTTTNAAAAATTTTTTTTTTTTTTTTTTTTTTTTTTTGTCTTAAACTTTTGTTGATTTGACACTTACTTTTTTTCCTGCCATTCATGGAGGTTTATAAGCTTGGTATGTGTATATATTTTTTTATTTATTGTTTTTTTTTTGTATAAAATTAATGTAGTGTTGATAAAAACATTTTGAGTGGACGAATATTTAAGGATCTTGCTTAAATTTTATTAAAAATAATTTTTATAAGTGATTATGTTCTTTTTAATAACATTACAAATCGTACTTAATTGTAGATTTTAAAACTTATGTTTATAAAATCATTTACTGTTTAAAAAATAAAATAAATAAATAATGAACTTTAAATTTATTTTACAATTTCAAAAAAATAATTTAAAATTCGGATTCAATAATTTTTTTAGAAAACGATACTCATTGTAACCTTGTTTTACTTATATATCATATTTCTAGTTACAAGAATACATTGATTAAAAATTCACCTCTTCACAAAGCTTTTTGCTGGTGGTTATGCTTTTAGTAATTTTTATTTATTCTAATAATTAATCATAATTTATTTGAAGGATTTAGTGACCTTTTTCGTTTATTATTCTATTGCTTTTACGTGAGATCACAATGTGTAATTTCTAATCGTACTAACTCATAAACAATTACACAGAAGAAGTTATAAATATTGTTAACAAATTTTACCACGAAACTTTTTTTTAATGTTTTAAATAATAATGTTTTAATCTTTGAACATAGAAAACAACGTAAAAATCACATGCAAAAATATTATAAAGACTTACAACAGCTTTGGTTGCCGGGATATTAAAATGTATTTTCTTTTTCATGAAACTGATGATAATACTTGTTTATGGACCCAATAAATCTAATCAACTTCTGCCTGTCTGTTTTAATTTTTTTTCAAGTTTCAGCACTAAGAAAAAGTATAGTTAACAACCAGAGTATGGTAAAATGTATTATTTCTCTGGAAACAGCAAAAAACATGGTAAATTTTACCGAAGCTTTTTAATAATGACTTTTTGCAAAATCGTCAACAAAAAAAAGTAAATGTGGTAATTTTATCATTATATCTTAGAGCATGGCATAAAAATCCTTTAATCGGTGAAATTTACTTTTCAGTTTTGAAGTTTTTACTAAATATGTGGTAATATGAACTATAATTTTAAAAATCAGATTTTCCAATAAACCGTCACCATACAATTGAAAAAATTACCTAATGAATGCCTTTAATATCGTATATTTTGGTAATACTTCCAGAAATGTTATTACTATACCAGTACGGTAATTTTAACAGATTTTTTTTCTCCACGCGCATTGTTATTTTCTAACACGAAGTCACCCTCACTTTCTTTCAATAGAAAGCGTGCATTATCATGATTTTTTTTCTCAAAAAGATTTAAAATTAAAACAAATTATGTTAAACGATTTCAGGTTTTACGAAATAACTTCTAAATCTAATAAAATACTGTTAAACAGTAATCTTTATTATGTCCTATTTTCCCGCTTAATTATTTAAATTACTTGATACCGAAGGATACGCGTTAGAAGTCATAAAGTTAAGCTTTTTAAACCATTCTTTTGTTGTGAAAAAAGCAACATTTACGGTGTCAAAATTGTTTTCTCCCAGAAGCGTTAGAAAGCATAAAATCCCTGCGAGATTGAGAGCGTAAAGTTAGTTTTCTGTAACGATCGTGTTGTTGTGGAAAAGCAACATTTACAGAGCCCATTTGCTTTCTCTAAGAAAATTAATTTCGGATAATCGATGTTAGATTGAAGTTGTAAGGCAAACTTTCTGTAATTATTGTGTTTTTGTAGAAAATTATATTAAATTAAAATGTTTTAAAACTTTATCCTTTTTTTAAGTTTTATTACAAATTTATAAATAACTTAGACAATTGTATAAAGCATTTCTGATAAACATCTTTCTAACTACAAATCAACAATGCTTGAGGATTATTTCCATTTTAAATGTCAATTTTTGCTAAGATAGCAAAAATAGACTTTTTTACTCAATTTTAACCCTATGCGCGCTGTTAATTTTATTTTAAGGATATATATGTGTATTTAATTTTCGAATACATTATTTTATGAAATCGTACACCAAATTATTTTCATTTATTATAATGTTTAGATGCTTCTATTGCAAAAAGGGCTACCAAACCACTTACTAGAATTTTATTAAGAAAATGTTTGTATTTTTTAATCACGAAAATACCTCAAAATCTTGGAATTTCAATTTCGGCCTTTCTGTACACTATTCCTCTCGAAAAAATTATCACAAATCATACTGTACTTTTTCTGCATAGATATAAATATAACTCTAAAACTTGAATGAAATGAAATTTTATTTACTGTGTGTTTCGTCACTGATGAGGAAAATAAGTTAGAAAAAAATAATTTTGATTATAAACAAAATAAAAATTATCGCTTTAAAATTACTAAACAATATTTTTGAGAAATCTCTTCTGAATAATATCTAATAAATCAAGGCCTAGTTAATTTTTAATTATAAACTAATTAAAAATTATCGCTATAAATTTGCTANTTTAAAATTACTAAACAATATTTTTGAGAAATCTCTTCTGAATAATATCTAATAAATCAAGGCCTTCCCTAGTTAATTTTTTTATTATAAACTAATTAAAAATTATCGCTATAAATTTACTAAATAATATTTTCCGAAAAGTCTCTCCTAAATAATATCTAATAAAGCAAGGCCTCCCCTAGTTAATTTTTAATTATAAACTAATTAAAAATTATCGCTATAAATTTACTAAATAATAATTTCCGAGAAATCTCTCCTAAATAATATCTAATAATCAAGGCCTTCCCTTGTTAATTTTTAATTATAAACTAATTAAAAATTATCGCTATAAATTTACTAAATAATAATTTCCGAGAAATCTCTCCTAAATAATATCTAATAATCAAGGCCTTCCCTTGTTAATTTTTAATTATAAACTAATTAAAAATTATCGCTATAAATTTGCTAAATAATATTTTCCGAGAAATCTCTCCTAAATAATATCTAATAAATCAAGGCCTTCCCTAGTTAATTTTTAATTATAAACTAATTAAAAATCATCGCTATGAATTTACTAAATAATAGTTTCCGAGAAATCTCTCCTAAATAATATCTAATAAATCAAGGCCTTCCCTAGTTAATTTTTAATTATAAACTAATTAAAAATCATCGCTATGAAATTACTAAATATTAATTTTCCGAGAAATCTCTTCTAAATAACATCTAATAAAGCAAGGCCTTCCCTTGTTAATTTTTAATTAATTGTCGTCTTACTCTAACAAAATGGTTAATTCTCTAGACACAATAACTGCTTGTGTAACTAATTGAATTACTTAGTAACACTTTCCTGTTGCGTACTTACATTAATTCTTGGTACTTTATTTCAAATGTTGCAGGGCTCTTTCTGAGTTTGCTGTTTCAATTGGCTGTGTAAATAAATGCGATTCGAAAACTTTTCTACAAATGAGTTCTGTGCAATTCATCATATCGCCTTGAGCCACAAATACAGCTAAAGCATTAGTTACGAATGACTTATTGGAGGCACCTCCGTTTTAAAAACAGTGTCGCGTTGCTTGCAGTCAAATTGTTTCGCAAAGTGTAATTAGTTTTGACTTGAACTCTTGTGTACTCCTTTTCACCATTAATTTAGTTCTGTCGTCTGCTACCTTTAATGTTTTAAGTGCTTGTTTTTAAAAACTTCAAACGAAAATATCCAACGTCCAAATATTCAACGTCGTTCCTAGAAGAATCTGAAACTCTTATGTTAATATTATTGAGAGGAACTTGGAGATAGTTATAGGGCTCTAAAGTTTAAATATTTGTTCTTTTCATTTGCTTAATAAGTCGATTTTATTGTTTTATCAAAGTACTTGAATATTTTAGCAAAGAGTTGAATGTTTTAGTTTAGCAAAGCTTTTTTATTTAAAAGAAGAAGAAAAAACATCCCTACTATTTTTTAGGGATTACACAAAGAAAAAATTATGGAAAAATCACATATTGTAAAATACAGATCAAAATCACATATTACATTTAGTCAATATTTACCACTTAAATAATCAACATATATATACGTGATAAAGATGCTGTTTAAATTTCTAATTGTGTCTAATAAGCAAAAAAAATTATCATGAAACTAGTAAGAAAAATACTGTTTTAAGGAACCAATTAATGTTGGCGAAAGCATACTAAATGATGGTGTATTTTATATTTTGTATGTTAATCTTCTTTAATGTGCTTACCAATATATCTAAACAAATAAAAAGTTTTTTTTGTTGATAAATTCATAATTTTAAAGTTTAAAATAACTAAAGTTTTTTTTTTTTTTAAGAATTGTAACACATTAGTATATCAACATTTAAAAATTGTTCTACTGTAACTTGTTCTTGCTTTTAATTTCTTCTTGATTACAGTAGCGCTTTTCTTTTATTTGTCTATTTCCTCTTTCTTTTTACATGAGTTCTTCATGAAAAAAAAAACTTAGCCATTTTCTTTTTTAAAGTTTCATATTAAGCGAATTAACTTGTAATTTTGAGTGTTTCTTAACTTTGTATAAAGAAGTTATAATTTTTTGAAACAAATTTAAATCCATGCAAGAAAACTTACAACTCAAGTTTTCATGATTTTTTTTCACGTTTAAAAATTAACACTTTAATTAATTTTTTGTTAAAAACTTTTTCAACCAGTAAAATGCATTCTGCAGCATATTCGGGAAGAAAAAACTTTTCTAAAGCGAAAAAGCTAGTAGTTGAGCCCCAGTGTTACCTTTTTCTAAAAAAATTTCATTTCAGTTTATGAAATTCTGATTTAATATGTTTATTTCTACCCTAAAGAAATTAAATTTTATTAAAACATAGTAACCAATCACCGTTTTCAGTTGAATTTTTAATTGAATATTAGTTTTGTAGTCTAACCTCCGATTAAGTTTAAATTTTAAATAATCTTAAATATTTTGAACTAAAAAATGCACTGACTTTTCGCTTATGAAACCATTGCTTCTGGAAACATTGAAACCTAAAGACAAACATATGTTTATTAAATATTATTGTTATCGTAATAAATATGTTTTGATTTTTAAGTATCAACATTCTTTTCTTCATCTTTGTATATATATAAACACAAATAATAATAATAAAATAGAAAACTGTTAATGGGAAAAAACCAAAAGTCTTCCTCAGGACACATCTTTTGGTATAATTTAATGCGATATTTCTGAATAAAAAACAATTATCCTAAGATAAAAATTATTTTATATATATATATNGTTGTATTAGTATGCGAGAATTCTCTAGATACTTGGCGACTTCTCTCCAACGGAATTGGGTGGGTTATTTTGATTTACATTTATTAATCAAGCATTTATGCATAATCACATTAGTTCATCTGAAGAGAAGAAAAAACATTCAGATTTGCACGCTGTTATCAATGCGTAAACTTTTAAAATATAGGTATCATTTCATAATTTAAAATGATCAAAAACTTCAGTTCGGCTGATGTCTTTAGAGTTGAAACTTCATGATTAAAACAATAATTTTAAGCTACATTTCTTTAAAATTAAATAAAAGCTTCTAGCAAAATGTTTTTTATCTTTCTGAAAAATACAGCCATTCGACATTCGATTCTTAGAGCATCTAAAATTCGACTTCTTGAAAAATAAAACGAATTCATTGGCACTCTCTCGAAGCGTACAGAAGCTTTGAATTTCAATGCGTCCATCGCTGAGATTTCCAACCTTCTGTAAGACTAGATTAAAATGCCTTTTACCGGACTTAGCATAGCTATTTCCTCGCCGTAAATTATTCATGAGAAAATTTCCTTTTAGTTCTTTGTCTGGGAATGTTTGTTTTTCTGTTTTTCCAATTATCGACGAAAAATCTTTCCCCTCTTTGTTTTTTTATTTTCCTATTTATTTTTCGCAAATCGAACAAAATATTAGCGCTTTGTTTGGAGACTAATCCAAGTCGATGATTTCATCCATTGGAAAGGATTTTTATCTTTGAAAATGGAAGTATTATTCGCATCGTTGTCGTTGTAATTTTTATTAAACTATAAGCTAATTTTGTGCTTAATTGGAGCATTGTAGAGTTTATTCATAGTTATTATCATCAAGGATTCTTATTTAGCCATTGTTTCCGGTCTGTTTATTCACTCAGATTATTTGATTTTAAGTATCTTTAATAACTAATGCTGCATCTTAAAAAGCTGAATTTTAGTAATTTCGATATTAATCTCTTTTAATACTATCGAATAATGATGACTAATGTCTGAGTAAAGCTTACTTAAAACTATTTATGGACGCTAATTACTCATTTGATAACATACCAAGTAGAAAATTATTTGATAAAATTATTAGAAGTCAAAATTGGAAACATCATTTGCAAGCTTATTACTTTGTAATATTTATATGATAATCTTATTTGCAATAGTTAATTTTTAAATCGAAATCGAAAGACATGAACTGGTGTTATAATTAATCTATCGCTTTATTGTTTTAACTTTATTGCGTTACAATATTCTAATAATAATAGACTTTAATAACGATTAGTCATTGTACCGTTACGTGTTAGCTTGACATTTTCGGAGTTAGTTCATAAATCCGAGTATATTTGATGTAATTACCATGAAGATTATAAATATGCGAAAAGTCTTAAACTAATGGATGAGTGGAGTGGAACTGTAAAATAGAATAAATAATACAATGAGCAATGGGACAAATACTGTTATGAAGAAATAAAAATTAATTGAATGAAAGGCTTAATGAAAGATGGTTCCAAGTAACATTTTAAAAACATTAAATTTCTCGACAAAAGATTTCATTTCGATTTTATTTTATTTAATAATTTAATTTAATACACTATTCACTTTTAATTTAATACAGCATTCTCTAATTAAGTCTTTAAATTTCACAGATCTTAGTGGATGAAGGTATATGGTGTCAGTCTTATACTGTTTTCGGAAAGACTAGATCCGCGCGTTTGGTGACATAAATATGAATCAAACTGAGAAAAATATTTTTGGCTGCAAATTATACCGCCAAAGTGCAAAGAGACCTATGGCACAAATAGTTTAAACGAGTGTTATGGATTACGAGATAAACGAATGTTATGGATTAAGAGATGGGATAAACGAGTGTTATGGATTACGGGATAGGAGTGTTACGAGATTTCGCCTATTGGAAGTTAATTGAATAAGAAATAAAGGCAAGAGATTACATTTTTATCTTACTACTTAGCATGAGAAATGTTTTTTACATGAAAATAAGGAATCTATATATGTTTCCTACTTACAAGGCACCATTTTTTTCCAAAAACCATATTTTATCTTGGCAATTTTAAACTACACGAAACAACAATTTATAGGCAATTCAAATTAATCTCATTGATGATGGAGCCCGTTTGGTGATCTTAACCACGTTGGTAAAATTTTTAACGACAAAAGCCTTATCCACCATTCCGAAATTTCGAAGCTCTTGTTGTATTAGTATGCGAGAATTCTCTAGATACTTGGCGACTTCTCTCCAACGGAATTGGGTGGGTTATTTTGATTTACATTTATTAATCAAGCATTTATGCATAATCACATTAGTTCATCTGAAGAGAAGAAAAAACATTCAGATTTGCACGCTGTTATCAATGCGTAAACTTTTAAAATATAGGTATCCTGTATCTGCTCAAATTCACTAAAATTGTCATTTAATACTTTCATCGTCTCAACTATGTACTGCTGAAAATTTCTTTTATCCATACTTAACGCTAATGATAATATCTAAGAAAAATTGCGAATTAATGCTAATAATATTCGGTATTAATTGCGAATTAATACTCAATGCAAGTTAATAAGTTTCATCTATCCAAATTTGTGTTATTTCGAGATAAAATTCGTAAGATAAAACCTATGGCATAATCGACATGAAAAAGCAGAATTAGGAGGTGCTTTTCTTTCAGCCATGTGAAAGTGAATTCAACTATTTTTTTTTAATTTTAATTTATTATGGACATTAATTTTATTTTAAATAAATAAAAAGAATATTGGAGTTCACTTCTGCCCGGTACTTTCAGATACCGGGCAGAAAACCGTTCAGATACCGGGCATACCCGGTATCTGAAAGTACCGAATATGAAACTAATTGCATTTAAAAATCTAGAATGTATTTACGGGTAATTATATATTTTTTTCTTATCACTACTGAAAAAAAAATCAACATTAATGAAGATGTATTCTTTTCACACGCATTACTAAAATCCAATGAAATCTAAGTGACTTGTCACTACTCATTCAGTCCGCCAACTAGTCGCCAAACTTTCACATTCTTTTCCTCTTTAAATAAACTGGTCTTAAAAGATTTCCTAAACTCATTGATTAAAACTGCTTTTCTAAGTACAAAACAAGAGGGCCCTGCTTGTATTTTGGTGGAAAACTTTCCACCGAGCTTTAAGACAAGGTTGCAGTTAAATGCTACTGCTTGTTTCCGATGGGGAAGGGATAGGGGAACAAAAGGTGTTGACGTTAGAAAGCATAGAGATTACAAAACTTATCGCAATTAATCAAAACTTAACTCCCATTCTCCTATTTCTGTGTGTTGCGTTTTACCCCACTTACCTTGCCCCTTTACCCCACTTACTTAAAGGGGAGTTAACGAAAAGTAATGAGTTGTGACACGGACTTAGGAGGCCGACTTCGCCTCTCATTTCCTGGAAAATGCGTTCCGGAAACTTCCAGGGAAATAAAGTTTTATAACGTTTTATAGAAGGAGTTGTGAAAGGTAAAGGAGATTTGGTGGAAATCAGGATGAAAGGTGATTGGTTCCCGGTGTTGCCGGGAAAAGGTATTAGTAAATAATATTTTCGAGGCTTATCGAGTGTTGAATAGTTTAGAAATTTTCTCCAGTTTCTGGCCAAAATTTAGGACTCATGGGAAATGGGTAAGAGTTAATCGAGATCAAGGAATTCGTGCTGGTATATTTTTAGGGTATTTTATTTTCATTCCTATAAAGAGCCTTCGACCAAATTATTAAACGTTTTGAAAGTTGATTTGTTATTAAATTATTATTTAGGCTCAATATTAAAATAAAATAAAAAATAATAGCGTATAATCTAATTTATGTTTAAAATCTTTGGTTTTTGGTATAGAATTTTTTTATATATATATACGAATAATATCACGTGAAAGAAAAAAAAATTTCTCAAATTTTGTGGGAAAGAGGAGGGCGATGTCAAAACGACCTTTTTTTTAAAAAAAAAACTACTTTGTATATGTATATATATATATAAATAAATAAAATTTCCGTGAATAGGTTATACATCAATTTTTAAGTATTTTACTGTTAATAATCTCTTAACACATTTTGCTGTAAAATATTAACTGGGTAATAATATGAGTAAATAGTTAGTTAGTAAAAATTAGTTTGAATATTAAGTTAGTGCGTTGCCTGTTGCCTAGCTAAAAATAAAAAGAACTTTTATGCGAAATAAGTCTAAAAAATTTTAAAAAATTTACGTTTTGAGTTATAAGCCTAAACAGACTGGCCGAGGTAAGTTGAAATTTTTTTCAAATTATTGTAAATCCTGTTCCATTTGAGGTGTCAACAAAATTCAAATGGTTTTGGAGAAATAAAAAGGAATTCTTTGAAATGAATAGTATCCTTATTGTTAATAATATTTTGAACAACTAACTTTTTGTCTGACAGCAATTAACTTTTCTTTGATTCGCTACCTTCCATTTTTTGGTATTACATTACTTTAATTTCTTTCTGTGTAAATATTAAGAATAATTTATAACAACAATTATGCTTTCAACATTAAAATTAAACAACCTTAAAACTAATCACGTGTATAATAAACTAATTAAAAAATACGTGAAAACTCTAAAAATATTCGCCAATAATATACAAATGCAAACGGCAGTCATAGTACCGAAAATCTCTCACGCTATTAACTGTTGCTAATTGAAATCAAGATATTCTTCCCTACCCTAGACTTAATTGGTTAAACCTGTCATAGTACCAAAATGTTTCTCGCGCTATTAAAAGATGCTAGTTAAAGTAAGGATAATTTCCCTTGCCTTAGACCAGTGGTCGGCAAAGTGCGGCTCCAGAGCCGCATGTGGCTCTTTGGCTCCTTAGTGCGGCTCTGGCACAAATATCCACGGAGGGCGCAATAATATTTTCATTTAAAAAAAAAACTCAATAAACCTTCGAGCCTGCTGAAGCATCGCCAAGGAAATAATTCCTCTATTGATAAACACCATTTTAAAACAATAATTTTAAATATGATGGAAGCATTTCTCAGTAGGTTTCAGGAATTTAAAAACAGCAGAGCAACTTTAGCATTTGTCAAAAATGCTCTTAATGCTACGATAACCAAGTTGAAATTTTCTCCTTTTGAAATTGATATTGGTAGCTTTGAAATACAATTGCTGGATTTAAAAAACAAGCTAAATTCGAAAGTCTTTGTGTTGAATTGGAAATATTGGAGAAGAAAAAAATTGATCTTAGTTCACAACACAAGTGGTCTGCTTTGAATGACCTGGAGAAGGAAGACATGATCATTTTCAATGCTTGGAATTGTATTCCTGACTCTTACGATCAGCTGAAAAAGCTCGCGTTTGCTATTCTCTCCCATTTCGGTTCTACATATATAAGCGAACAATCTTTTTCAAGCATGAACATTATCAAGAGTAAACTGAGAAGTCTTCTTATTGATGAGAACTTGGAATCAAGCCTAAAATTAAAAACAACAACATACAAACCTGACTTACTCAAACTTTCTAAGGAGATGCAAGCACATTGTTCGCATTANGATTATACGTCAATTTTTAAGTATTTTACAGTTAATAATGTCAACGCATTTTATAAAAATGATGTCATTATTGTTTTTGTTTTTTTAAATTTAGCTGTAAAATATTAACTGGGTAAAAATATGATTAAATAGTTAGTTACTTAGTAAAAATTGCTCGGAATATTAAGTTAGTGCGTTTCCTGTTGCCTAGCTAAAAAAAATAAGAAAAACACTTATGCTAAATAAGTCTTAACAAGTCTTAAGATGTCGGATTTAAAAATAAATTTAAAAAAAAACACAAAATCACGTTTTGAGTTATAAGCCTAATGTTATGTTGAGTTTATAAGCCGTGGTAGATTGGAATTTTTTTAAAAATATCATAAATATTGTTTTATTTGAGGTGCCAACAAAGTTCAAATGGTTTTGGAGAAATACAAAAGGATTCTTTGAAATGAATAGTATCCCTATTGTTAATACTATTTTGAATAGCTAACTTTTTGTCTGACAGTAATTAACTTTTCTTTAATTCGCTACCTCTCATTTTTTTGTTATTACATTTCTTTATTCTCTTTCTGTATAAATATTATGAATCATATATAACAACAATTATGCTTTCAACATTGAAATTAAACAACCTTAAAACTAACCACGTATACAATAAACTAATTAAAAAATACGTGAAAACTCTAACAATATTCCCCAATAATATATATTTGAAAACAAGTGTACCGCTGTCATAGTACCGAAAATATTTTAATCTCTCACGCTATTAACTGTTGCTAGTTGAAGTTAGGATACTCTCCCCTACCCTAGTCTTACATGGGTTACGCCTGTCATAGTACCGAAACGTTTTTAATTACTCTTGCTATTAAATTATGCTAGTTAAAGATAGGATATTTTCCCTTGCCTTAGACTTACATGGGTTTGTTAATTCGTAAAAATGGATTGTACTACTTTTGATTTATTGACCCAAACCATGAGTGTTCGATAATCCTGATACAAAATGTCGTATGATTTAAAAATCTTTACTAATCTATAGAAAATTGTAAATATATTTTTGAAAATTAAAATCAATTAAATGCCAACAATATAAAACCAATTCACAAACATCGCTCAGCGTTAATTTAATCGCAACTTTAGAATCCATTATCGTGTCGACTTGCACACAAATATTTCAAGCATCCTTAGTATCTATCTTAACCTTCAGTTGAATGTATAAGAAGGCCGACAAGTTGCATTTTGAATCGCAGACAAATACTTACTCAACTAGAAACATATCTTTTACATTAAGAAATTCTACTTATTTACCAATAGATAGCTGCAGAAAATGTGATAAATAAAGTTTTAAATTGAACCCTCTGCAACAATCTAGTCTTTAAAGTGTTTTCTCTTCAAATGCATCGAGTATTTTTGGTTCGATATTATTATTAAGAACATCGACCAAATCTCGCGGGTGCCACTGTGCTTCTAACTGAAAATTTGCTACTCACTGGATCGAAGAAAAGCCACCAGAGCAGCAATAAAAAGGGGACAGTTATCTTCCACAAGGGGAATATTAAGTAGAATTCAGGGGAAGTTGGTTTTAGTCGAGACTAAGGAAGAGATACTGATGTATGTCCTGTATGTTTGATCGGTTGTGTTATATTAGTTTTCATGACAGCTTGGAGACTTGGCGGTGGTACAGGAGTCGTAAAACTTTTGGCGATGTAAGCGGTTGCGTAAAGACTAAGTTTGGATGTTGAAATTATTTATTGGGACTCTGGATTTTGGCATGAATGAACACGAGCGAGTTAGTTAAGAATTTTAAATTTTGTTGGCGATGTAAAATATTGTTTAGTGAATTTCAAATTTGCATGCCATCCGAGTTTTTGAAGGACGCTTTTAAAGCTAGCGAACTTTTATTAAAATAAATAAATTTTTTGACTGAAAGTCAAATCCAGCCGGTACTATAAAATATATATTCTATAGTCATTTTGGTGTAAAAATAAAAGAGAAAAAAGTTATAATTTTTTTTATATTATTGTACAAAACTCACATCATGTAACTATATTTTACTCTCAGTCTAGCATTATGCCGTTAATTTAAATAATTCATAATTATTTAAAAATTTCATCGTATTAATTGTAAATTGTAATGATGTGTTGGTCCGTGTTTATTAAGATTCTGTTAACTAATAATAGACTCTGTAGACTCTTCATATAAAGATACATTTCAAAGTTTGATAGGTATTCCGTTTTTTATGTATATGAAGCAATGGCTATTTTATAACTAAATATTAATCGATATTATTTCTCAGGTATATAAATTAAGATCATTTTCTAATACTTAGCTTATGAAATGGTATTTTAGTGCACATGGCCCAGCAAGCATTAATTCTATATATAGACAAAAACTTAAATAATCTTTATTTTCTAAAATACCAAGAAAACTACATTGTATGCCAAACTTCCATTAATAAGCACGCATTTTTAATAGATTTTATCAAACATCAAATAATAAAAACAAATTATGTTTAAAACTTTAAATATTTCGTTAAAATAATGAAAATAACACGAAATTTAAATACATTTTTCAAGTACACTGTAAAAAATTCCGGATCAAATTTCGATATTAAGTACCAGCACTTTAGGTGCATGATCCAATAAATACATTTTGTCGTAAAATCTATTTTTAACGTAAAACATTTTACCGTAAATTTTACAGTCTTTTTTATTTAATAAGAGTGATTCAGTGGTTTTGCGGTAATTATTACTGCAAAAAATGACGATGTATCAGATTTTTTTGTTCCTTAACATGTTCAGGTAAAGATGGATTTCACGGTAAGAAGTACCGGCGATCTGAGTGCCGTTACTTTTTACCGTAATTTGATTAGGAATGTTTTACTATGTAGCAATGAATGCTAACCCGATGAGCAAATAACAAATTAATAAAAATAATAAAGAAAAGAACTTAAAATGTATGCAAATAAAATTCACAATAATATTCGGTCTTTGAAAATAAATTCATTCCTTTATCAGCGCTCACAGAATTTTTAATTTAAAATCTTAAAGATATCGAGAACGCTTTAATCAGGACGAAATATTTCCAAGATCCAGAAATAAACATTCCAGGCATCAAATTTCGACTCCGTTTAGTAAAAGAGATAACAAAGTGTTCCGAGTTCACAATGCAAGAATTAAACATAATTGCTCGAAACTTGCACGGATGTTCAACAATAGTAAATTCAAATGCTGCTAACATCTGACGCCCGTGAATTCTCGTAACTCTCCTGTTCTTTAGCTTTTACTAATGAACTAGCGCCTAGAATGGAATTTAGGGTTTCTATCTACAAGAGCGTGATCCACTCGGTGAAAAGGTCTAACGGTCGAGCGCCTCTGGTTCGTTAGTTGGTTACATGACATTGGTTTTCGGGATTCTAGTTCCGGAAACCGTCGATTAATCCTAGAGTTAGGCAGGAAATTGAAGGAAGGGGTGTTATAATAATGTTAGCGAATTTCGAAACTTGAATTCTTCTGTTTCCGGATAGAATTTAATAATCTTGAATGTGTAGAGAGTATTTGCGTTGTGCTCTAATTTGATTACGTTTTAAAGATAAGAGTGCAAAGATTGTTTGCTTTTTTTTTTCGTACTAGAATAAATTATGGAAATAAGACTACGTACGAGTACAATAAATAAATAATTTTTTTTTGGAATGATTAATTTAAAGG
This sequence comes from Parasteatoda tepidariorum, assembly GCF_043381705.1. NCBI lineage: Eukaryota > Metazoa > Arthropoda > Arachnida > Araneae > Theridiidae > Parasteatoda > Parasteatoda tepidariorum. Next base: position 51,334,320 of record NC_092205.1, read on the forward strand.
GTAAAGATTAAGAGTTTTACTGCAAATAATATGCAACATGCATTATTAAGAAACAAAAACTTAAAAGAACTTAATTTTAAAAGGAACAAATTACTTTTTATGTAACATAACGAAATACTCTGTTTAATTTTAGAAAAGAACGGATCAAATTACTGTTAAGAAT